>NC_137083.1:2505591-2795529 GCF_951640355.1 Cnephaeus nilssonii
CCCATGACCAAGCCAATTTCTCTCCTGTCTCCTGCTTAAGTCGGAAAATTCATAGCCTCCATTCTCCCTGCAGAGAGCTACATTTTCCAGTGTCCTATGAATCCTCTCGCAGGCACAGACTTTTGGTTGCAACAGACACACATCCTTGTATGTCACATGTGTAGAGTATTCCTAAGGTGATGTGAGTCCCTGTGGAACCACCCAGGTGTTGTGCCTTGCCATGCAGTAGGGTGTGTTGTTTCAGCCAGGGGTTCTCCATGTTTACAGAGTATCCAAGTCACTGGGAAGACTTGTTAAGAACTTACAGGCATATGTGCATAACCCCTGGACCCAGACAATAGTGAGGTGAAGGCCTGGGGAGGGAATGGGAGTGGGGGGCAGGGGCGTCAATTGGGAAAACAGGGGGACATCTATAATATTTTCAACAATAAAGATAAATTAAAACAAACAAACACAGATCCCTGTTGCTCATCTGAAACTTTAAAGGACACTGGCCAGACACTCCCCCAACTACTACTTCGCACACACACATTTCTCGTTGGCTCCTGACTCGGCTCCTTGATTTAGAGTCATCTGGCACTTCCTTTTAAGAAACCCTCTGACCTGGGTAACCAGCCTCCATGCACCTGCCTCAGCAGAGAGCAGCTGTGGTTACAGGAAAAGCAACAAGCCCAGAGGACCCCGCACCTCACAGCTGCTGGACAGAGGACTCCTGCTTTTAAAATACACGGTGATTTCAGAGATGTCTCTAATGAAAATGTGGGAAGAGAAGAAGGACACACCAGTTGCCCCAATTGCTGGAGTAGAGCGTCTTGTTGAAGTCTCTCAAAACAACCCTAGGATGCTAATGCTCATTCCTAGTTTAGAGACAATAAATAATGGAGCTCAGAAAGGTAAAAGAACTTGGCTACTGTGTCTCTCAGTAAATGGTGAAGTTAGAATTTGTGTCTCGTTCTGGTTCCCAAATTCACCCTCTCTCCATTACGCAATGTTGTAATTATACTCAGGAATGAAACCAACTAATCAATGGCAAGATATCTCCCTAACAGTAACTAAACAAACCCTGCTCTGTGTTTGCTGAGTAATTCTTTAGAAAGTGGCTTCCCATGTAGCCACCAAGGAGATCAAGAAGCAGAGTATTCCCAGTAGCCTCAAAGGGTGGCATATGCCTCATCCCAGTAGCAAACCCTTCCCTCAGAATCGTGGCTTCTCTGCCTGCCTTCTTCGTGGTCATGTTATACCCTATCTTTTTATAATTTCATCATGTATGGAACTGCATTAAATGTGTTTGTGTCTTGCTATTTTTCACTCAATAGATGGCACTTTTCATTGGCACTGTTCTATTTTAGCCTAAGAATAAACTACAGTTTCTCTAACTCCAGTGTTGATGGACATTGAATTATATAAAATTTTCTACTATTACAACAAAGGTTGCTAAGCACATGCATGCTTATATTTTGCTATGAATATATATTCTTTTGCATAACTCCATGAGTTTGTCTAAGATCATCGTTCCCAAACAATTTGGTCTCGGGACCCCTTTATAATTCAAAATTTATTCAAGAACTCAATGAGTTTCTGTTTAGATAAGCTGTGTCTTATTAATATATGCACATTAGAAATTTAAAATTATAATTTAAAAATATTTACAACCCCACATATATAACAATAATAAACTCATATCTTAATACTAAAATGCTCGTAATGAAAAATATGACTATATTTAAAAAAACAAAATTATTTAAAACTTTTCATTGTTTCACATTTTTGCCATTGTATTTAATATTTGACATAATAGAAGGCAGCTGTATTCTGCTACTTACTTCTGCTTTAACTTTGTTGTAATATGTTGTCTTACCTAAAAGGGAAAAATCCCAGGTCTCACACTGAATAAATAAGCAAAAAAGACCCTGATTTGTCATAGTTTAAGCTCAAATTCCCTTGTTCAAGGAACAGGTTAAATATTTTGCCTTTTATCGCCCATTTATTTTTCTGTGAATGGAATGGCCATATCCAATTTTTATACTGCCCCAATGATAACTCTCAGAAGTCCTTCAGTGAAGGTTTCTCTGTAACTGTGTATAAACATGGAACTTTGTGAGCACAGCTACTTTCTTTCAAACATGACTGCTGACTTGCTTCCTTTACCTGTTTGAGATGCACTCACGGAGTGTGATCATGTTCACAATCCCTAAAAGCACCCGGAAATCTGACTCAGTTCTCCATCCCACAGAGCTCTCAGCTCCTTTCTTCTCTCTTTTTCTGTTAAAATTCGGACTTTGATTGATGTCGGTGTGCCATTACAGACAAGGACTAATAAGCAAAGCCATCATAGATATGAAAATAGAACACTTCTCAAATAGTCAACCTTAAAAATTAGTTCAAAATATTTTTGAAGTTTTTAGTATCATGTGTTTCAAATTAGTCTCAGGGATTTTCATCAACAAGAAACTTGAATGTCAATTATTTACACCAAAAAGTCCCTTTGTTGAGCAGATCCTGGGGTTGAGTTACACCATTTCTGCTAACTCGGGGGTTCATTTCCAAGTGCTGCATATATTTCTTCTAGCTTCTGTGAAACTAAATATTGGCTCAGGGCCTAAGGAATTCTTTCCCGTGGCTTTTGGAAGTCAGATGTTCCTCTTCTGCATTACAAGAAAAAAGTCTTAAAATATTTAGAGACCCTCCAAGCTTGGGAGCTTTGAAGACGTCGGGAAGCCCACGCTGGGAGCTGGGAATTGCCATATCAACAATATTCAACAAGGAATTGTAGAGTTATTTTTTCCCTTTCTGCCTGGGGATAAATAAGGAATTGTAAAATGAAAACTTAAACTTTGCCATTTTTACTTACTATTGATAAATCCCATTATGACCTAACGTTAGCCAGAGTTTCCAAAAAAGAAAACAAGAGAAAGAAGAAGAAAGAATCAGTGTAAGAATGGCTGTGAATTTCATAGTTAGAACTTGGTTATGCAACCATGTACCCTGCTTCCCTATAACTGATTACCATAAGCCTCTATTTTATCTGAGTCCCCAAATTGTGCTTAGTGTTTTCCAAGGAAATTCAATCAAACACAGAGATTCTTCAACCCTTTTATTCATATTAGGATACCCCCCTGCACATTCAGTCTCTCCAGGTGCTTTGTCACCTTACCATGACCTGTAGGAAAGATTTCATCTTCTCTTCACCCCCCACCCTGACCCTGCCTGACAAGTCTTGGTCCTCTAGCTACCTTACCCCTCCTCATGGAAGTTATCCCACGTGGTCCCTACATGGATCAGCTCTCACAAATTACCCACCAAATATGATCATCGCAGCCATAGAGTATGATGCTAAAAAATTCTGGATGTTTCTCTTGAGTCTTCTGATGTTGAATGGTAAGCATTCGGTGGCTTACCTGTTATTTGCTTTAGGTTTATCACGTATAAAATAAGAAGGCTGTTTCTATACAGAATGTTTCCTTTTCGTTATGTCATTTGATCCTGTCAAAATCACAGCGAGTTGGCTGCTACTGCCCTCATTTTGTAGGATTTATGTAATAATTCCCATAAAGTGCTTTGTTGGAATATAACAGAGGGCACAAATCTTTACTATTCACAAGATAGTGAAAAATAAACATTTGACTGGAGGTCAACCTCACTCTTAAAACACATTTATTTGGACAATGTTTATTTGCTCTTATAAATTCTAAAGGGATAAAAATCGATTGCATTTATTTCCTGGGTCTAACTGTATCTAAACATGAACTGTAACTTAGTTTTGCTTTCTTATTCTTTCTGTCTTTGCCCTTCTTTTAGGATCATTACCGTTAAGGTACAGAATAAAAGAAAATGAATTCCATCAGGAGTCATCACTCATCATCCAACTTCTGCAATTTGTCTTGGGACATTTGATAATCATAGTATTATTCCACCATCCACTTGTATTGAGACTAATACAAACATGTCGGGTTGAGCCACACAGGATGTTCTAAATCCAGAAACATAGTATTGTTTCTTTGATAATCATAGTATTATTCCACCATCCACTTGTGTTGAGACTAATACAAACATGTAGGGTTGGGCCACACAGGATGTTCTAAATCCAGAAGGAGTCACTTTCTAGGGACTGTATTGTCCACAGTGCTGAGGTCAGGGCATAGAAGAGCTGGGTAGAATGTTAGAGTAGGGTCAGCTAAGGTGCCTTCTGACTAAATCTACTCAAAATGTGCATGTTGGAGGAGATGTAAACATCTGCAATTATGCGTGAAGTCAATGCCATGTGGTTTATTGCAAACCAGAAGAGGCCACGGAAACCAAAGGATGCTGGGTAAAGTCACAATCCTTTCAGGAGGAAGCATCCGGACTCCTTTTAGGGTTCCCTCCTGATCACTGACTCACCCAGTAGGATGTATAGACGAGGACCAGGGAGCTCAGGTCCCCACGCAGAAGGAATCTGACTGGTTTTGATCATCTGGTAGTTTTGCGTATATTAACCCTACATTTTGCATTTTGTGGCCTAGAGGAACTTAACAGATCTAAGAGAAAGCCAAAGCCTCTGATATGTAAAATCTTTTCTGTTGATGTTTCTCTCTAGGCTCCTCCTCTCTCAGCAGTGATGCCTGGCAGACCTCATGGAACAACCCTGTTTTGCCAGCCACCAGCCTTCTGTGGATGGGGAAAAAGTCTTTTCTGATTATCCTGGCATGACTGTTGAGAGGTCTGCATGGGAATGAAGTTAATTAGGCTGAGCCCCCTGCACAGGTGCCTTCTAATGATTTCATCAGAGTCCGTGCAAATCTCCAGCAAGTCATCTTTGTAGGATCAATTTCCATTCCCGAGTGTCTTCAAAACTGACAGCTCTCAATGAGAAATACTGGTGTGTTATCCTAACATCAAAGTGGGGCTGAACTGGAGATGCATTGATGCTTTATTTCCCTCTCCTCCCCTCTGTTCTCTTCCCTTCTCTCCTCTATGGTCTCGTACACCAGCACAGAATAATGCTAATGGCATTGACCCAGTCTATCATAAAAATAGGCTGGTACCTAGTGATGCTGTTAAATGACTCAGTGTAAACATTATATACCTATGGGAAAATCATGTTTTATTTGTCCAGACTTAAGATGTGTACTTTATTTGGAATCTGACATCTTGTAAGATAATATTTGCTTGTCAGTTGCTTAAGACTAATACCAAGTAATAATAACTGTTTTTTTGTGTTTTTGTTGTGTGTGTGTGTTGTTGTTTTTTGTTTTTTTTTTGGGGGGGAGGGCGGGCAGGGAATGTAGCAAGTAGGTAGAGAGCAGTTAACATAAAGTCTGAAGTCAGTTTTTAGGGAAGAAAGTTAGACTTGGTAAGGTATGGTGTGTTTTAAATGGCTGATGCTTAATCGACAGCCCTAGGGTTGAAAGTTCTGATGAGAGAAACAAGACAGGCTTTCTTCAGATAGAAGATGTTTTATAATTAAATGTGTGTTTTTTTGTATATATAAAAAAGAGAAGATGTTAGAAGAAGACAAGCATTGTGTGGCATATACATCATTTTGCTATTCTAATGCTGCAGTGAGAAGAGAGACAAGAGTAGATGAGAAAAAAAATATAAGAAATAATCAGGCAGATGGTTTTAGGAAAATTCATTGTTAGGTAACCATGGTCCAGCTATACACCTTCATTTTTAAAATAGAAGAATAGTTCTTTCAAGATAATAACAAAGTCGATACATGGAGTAATAATACTGGAATCTTAGAAAGGTTATAAAGCCAATGACCTCATAGATAAAAATAATAAAGAATCCATTCATTTCTATTCAACACAAGCTAGCTTAAATCTGAGCTTCTTGGGCATTTGATTTATACACCTATAATCTGAAAGTTTCCATTCACCCACACAGTCAAGACATGCCACAGAAACAGTGTGGGGGCTTGGCACACAGATAAGAGCCAAAATGACCTTGTCTGTCACAAAAGAAGTATCAACAAATAAACAACTGGCTGGGTGTGATAGATATGAGTTTAGCATTGTTATGTTATTGTTATAAGTGACTGAAGGGAATGTTTGATTATTTTGGAAACATGAATTTTAATTTTATAGGAAAAAGAAGTTTACAGAGTAGGACATTTTGTTGAAGAGCTTGATTTGGTTAGGATACATGAAATTATGCCTTTTGGCGATATTTCCTAAGTAACTAAGTTTACACGTTATTATGTTCAATCTCCAAATGGGAAAATAAGCTGACATCAAATGTGTACAAAACATGTAACTTTTAAAGGGAATGTGTTCCATCATCATCATAGAGCCAAATCTAGGTATATAAAATCAATCATCAAAAAAGTAAGTTAAATTGAATTACATAGTAAGTGTTCAATAGAGGTAGTTATGATGTGATTAATTGTATTTTATAATCTCTTTTAGTGAAGAAACAAACACAGTCTTGTATCAAAACAGGTTTGATATAAAACTGTGATACTGGAGTTTATAGAGAACTTTGTGAAGTATTTTTAAATGTTTATTGAACTGTAAATATCTTACATTAAATGGTTAACTTGCCAAATAACAACCAACTAATCGACACTCAAACGATTAGAAATTAATTTATATTTCCATAATAAAATGACTGCATTAGGGTTGAGACTGGAGAGTAGGCAGATTCTTCAATCACTTTTAATGTACCTCCTAATGCAACTTCTCTGAAATGGGAGCACACTGTTTTTATTTAGACCACCTTTATCTCTGTTCGCTGAGGGTGTCTAAAGTGCAGAACACATACCCACACTGCTGCGTCAACTAGCTGGTGTTTCCGCCCATCATGCCCATTTCTGAATTATGAAGAGAACCTTCAGACAATGAGAACAGAGCACTTATATTTATTCGGATGCTGTCTTCAGAGTTTAAGAAATTCACAGGTTGTCCCAACAATGAGGCTTGGCAACAGGGTTTTAATGTAGTCCAGGAGGACATTTATTAATTTATTTTTAAATATATTTTTATTGATTTCAGAGAGGAAGGGAGAGAGGGAGAGAGATAGAAAAATCAACCATGAGAGAGAATCATGGATCGGCTACCCCCTGCACGCCTCACACTGGGGATTGAGCCTGGCAACCGGGCATGTGCCCTGACCGGGAATCCAACCATGATCTCCTGGTTCATAGGTCAATGCTCAGTCACTGAGCCACACCGGCCAGGCTAGGAGGATGTTTATAGCAGGCGTTCTATTAGTTCCATCAAGCAGGAGGCAACAAAGATCAACACCATGTCTGATGTCCTCATTTTTCGTTACTATCTTGGCTGAAGTATGAGAAACATGTTAATGAAACATGTCAGCTCTTTACAACTTGTTAAGGGACAAGAGGCAGGACTTCCCCAGGCCATGGATCATGGAATCTCGCGTGCTCGCCAGGCCCGGGGCCGTGGGAGTGCTGGGGCCTCTGTTTCTGTGAGCTGCTCCCTCCCACCGGCGGCCATGGAGCTGGGCAGAGGTTCTTGTCTCCCTACTCTCCTAAGCCTGATGAGCCTGGGCGTCTAGAGCCCTGTCAGTGTGATCTTCGCTCCCGTATTTCCCCACAGGAACATTCCATTTTCCCTGCTGCTGTTCATCCTGTTGAGATGTCTGACCTGCACAGGTTAACCAAGTCTGTTCTGAGGGAGCAGTGCCCTGGGGAGCAGGTGTGATCCATTGGTGTGGGGGCAGACACCAGCGGGGCCGGGAGTGCTCCCCAGATCAAGGGTCTCAGTGCTGTGTGTCTGTACATTCCTGCCATGAACAGAGTTTAATTTTTGTAAGTAGACAAAACGGCAGTTTCCACGAAGCTTGTTTAACACTCCCGGAACAAATTCTCTCCTTGTTTCTGAAAATCCATGTTCTGCCTCTTCCTGCTAGCTGAAGTAAGTTTCTTATAAGATTCTCATTTTATCCTTCTAGTTGGTAGAGATCCACTAAGAAAAATGAAATTATGAATCTGAATTCATTTCTCCTGGCTATTATAATAGCCAACAGTCCCCTCTGTAATTTTCAATTATTGTAGAGGCTTTGGAATTTGAAAATAAGCCAGAAAATTTCAAAGAGATAATATAGTGTAATGATTAAATAATACCAGTACTGTGAACAGTTTCCAGAAAAAAAGAGAAGTCCCATTCAGTCACAAGAACTCTAATACTCAAGGTGGTTGTTTTGGGGAAAAAATCATTTATCTAAATGTATTGCCTGAAATCATTCATTTCAAAATTTAAAAATGAACGCCATTAAAATCCTCATTTTCTTTTTTAATCCGTTTTGGAACCCCTGAGTTGGTGGTTGTAAAGAAGAGGTATTCTGTTTTCCCTGAGGTGGTACCCTGGACACGTGACCCAGCTCTGGGGGTGCCCACTGGACTCTTCAAACAAGGCCAGAACCATCAGAGAGGTAATTGCTGGAACATTCCCGGCACATCCCAAGTCTGGATGGCAGTTGCTCTTGGGGATGCCAGCCGCTGTTGGAATCACTGTCTGAAGCGACTGTTTCCCTCCGAAGGAGCGGAAGGGCTTGAGGTCCCGCAAGGAACCCAGGGGTCAGATTCCCCCCTCCCCGCCGGCCTGTGCTGGCTGACCACTGGCCTGCTCCGGCACAGCGCATGCTCAGACGTTTCCCTCAAGTGTTACTTCCATCCTGGGTGTCAATCACGTTTTTGGAGAAAATGATTTCTCTTCGGCGCACCGTCCGCCACTCTCTTTTGTACAGACGTTGGGGGGGAATGGCTCCCCAGTCTGTATGTGTTTGACCTGATCCCGACCCCCCTCTCCGTGAGCCCTGCTTGTCCTGCTTCCTTCCTCCTCACACAGTGGGAGCTGTGATGCTGAGTCCCAGCTCCTTAGACCCTGCCTGCAGGAGCCTCTCCGCCTCCATTTCTTCTTCTGTTGTTTTGGGGTATTTAGTCATTTATCTGGTCTGAGCCATTCTCTCTCTCTCTCTTTCTCTCTCTCTCTCTCTCTCTCTCTCTCTCTTTCTCTCTCAGCATTTCCCGCATTTCTCCTCATCCCCGCCTTGCCTAGAGGAAAAGTCAGTATGTGTTCCAGGGGGCGGGGCACTGCCTCAGGTTAAGCCTTGAACTTACTGACTCCCTACATGTCCACAGAGTAGAGATCTGGGCCATCCCGGGCCAAGGTGCAGGATTGCTCTGGAAACCTGTTCCTCCCTTTCCGGGTAGCAACAGGTAACCCCGCCTCCCCTCGGGGCTCCTGGTGCTGCCACTACCTACGGAGCATTTTATTGCCTGGTGCCCCCTAGACGGCTGTGTGAGGGGCACCTCCACGCTCCTCCTGGGCAACCCCAGCTCTGCAAAATGTTAATGCCCCTCATCCCTTCTTCTATATCATTTCATAGGAATTCATTCAGTGGCGACTGCAACATAGAGGGGACACAGCACCCTTCTTTCAGATTAACCCTGTAAAGCTAAGGGTCACATCACTCTGTGCACGACTGTCATTCCCTAAGGTAGAGCTGCAGAGACCACGGGGGACAGATGCACAAATGTCACGACTGGACCCAGGTTGAGGAGTGGCCTTCTCCTCGTGGGAGCTGATGCATTCTGCCCAGAGCAGAGGCATCTGTGCTAAGATGAACCTGCATCGGGCTAGAGAAGATTCCTTTGAGCCTTAAAAAGGTCTGGTGTACATTCTTTTCATGTCACAGTTTTTCTATCCCGCAGACCACGGAACAGATTTCCGTGTGAGCCCCGTGTTACATGCTAGATGGATTACCTGGGGACCCTGAAAAGCCCTATGGGATTCCGAGGGGAGACGGATGGTACTTGTAATTCAGCTCAACAGTAGAATAGCATGGCATCCGTTTTTAAGTAATGCCTCTGTTGTGCAAAAGCAAGCCCCATCAGAGTGGTACATTCCTTGAATTCCTCAAATTAGACTATAAAAGCACTATTTTAATTTGCAATGTTGATAGTTGCTACTCAGGAAAAATCCCCAAACATGTGATACAAGTAGAAAATCTCTTCATTTTAACAGACGCTGGGATAATGTAGTTACAGCTATAAATCCACAGCAAATATTTTGCTTCATCTTACCCTCACGTCCACAAAACTCTATGTGGTGATGTTTAAATGTTTTCCATACAAAGTGGAATATGCTCTGATTCATTTCAGAACGGCGTCTGCTCGAGCACCCAGGGCCTCCAGGCTGATTCCTGGAAAATGTGTCTCTATGAACAGAGGCAGGAGGACAGGGAAGTGCCTGGCTCGGGGCAGCCTGCTCTCCAGGGTGGCATTTCTGAGAAGGGACGTAGCTACCCAGCAGCTGGCCCCCCCTTGCCCGCCTGGCAGGCCCTGAGTGGCGCTCAGGTGTGGGTTTTGTTTGGTTGGTCATCCTGATCTTGGTGTTTCCGGTGCGTCCCTGTTTGGTAGATGCTCTCTTACCGGTGCTGCAGACTCCGAAGATGTTACCTTCTGGGGAGAAGATCCCTCTTGGCCCATTGGTGTCCAAAGCCAAGACCTCAGAGGGATCTACGGGCACCCAGAGTGGCTGCTTGGCATCTCTCAGAGCTTCCGGAAGGGTGGACAAGTGACCCTTCCCAGCTAGTTTGTGTGGCTCCCTGTTTTATTAAGTGACTCCTTAGCTGATGTTCTAGAGATTAACTCGTGTCTCTTGGCCAGAGGAGCTGGTGACACAAACCCGGAGCATGAAGAGAAAAAAGCAGTATAAATATGATCTTTTAATTGGTTTTCCATCACGGCCTTTGTCGTGTTTCATTCCGAAGCCCCAGAGCAAGCACACAAGCCTGCGTGATCGATGGCGTCTCCCCCACAAGACGGCCTTGCTCAGGAGGCTGGAGGGGGAAGAGCAGAGTCCAAGATGGACCGCAATTAATTGTGTCATTGATTTACTTTGTCACTATGTATTTAGCAAATATGGATAAAACTCTCCCAAGGAAATACATGTTGCCAGAAGCGGGGGCTCCGTGGGCGCAGGCGCAGTGACATTCTCCTCCAGCTCTCATTCTAGACTGATCACAAAGGAGGAAAGTCCTGTTACAGGCAGAAAGACAGGGAGGGATGGGCTCTGACAATGTGTCCTTAACCCTTCACTGTCTACGCCTGGACACGGTCAAACTCGCCCCAAATCAGCACATTACACTTACTCTCCATTACTTTCATTTCCACTATCTTTTCTTCACTGCACATAAATCAATGGAGCACCTATTCTGTTCCAGACGAGAGGATACATAGAATACCCCGGATGAACCAAAACTAAAGACATACTTCCACTAGCCTCGTATTTAAAACCAAAAAGGGTTCTGACTCAGAAACTTATTCTGCTCAGAGCCGCAGGGGAAGCCACGCATCTGTCCTTTAATTCGGCCGCAGGATCCATGAGGGGCCCGCGCCAGGCTTCAGCATCTATTTGATGTCGGTAAAATCCATAGACTCTGAGGGAGAGCTGATCGGTAATTAACAGTGTTACTGAACTAAACACAATTACCGGTGTTTACCTCATCCCATCATGCTGCTTGCACCAGAAGCAGAGATCAGATGAGTTTCCTTTCCATTCTGGTTAGACATGGTTTTTTAAAAAGTCATCTAATTCAATTTAATAACGAGAAGACCCCAAATCAAGTTTGGACAAAGCGCCGACTTGCCGATGAAGGCCTCAGCCCTGCAGGACTGCGTGTGTTCCAGGCCAGGCCCCTAACCCGGACACTCCTCCTTCAGCGCTCACACACTCCTGCTCTTCGATGATACTTTAATCAGGGTTTGGGCTCCTGACGCCTGTATTTGCACTGCAATTTGCCCTGTAAAAACAGAGATTCGTCATTACTAAAGTACGGTCAGTATTGCGAAGCCCTCATTTTGTGACTATGATTGCAATGCTGATAATAATTTCATTCAAAGGCAAATATCTGGGGTATTACATTATTATATTATTTTCAGGGCACACCTGAAAATAATATAATAATGTAAGGCAATTGTAATTGAAAACAAAATGATAAGATAAAAAAGGCAAATATCTGCACCAAGGGAACATGATACAAAACATAGATTTGCCTACTTGGTTATCAAATTAAATATCATTGTAAAGATGTACTTAACATATCTGGTATCACATATTCTGAATAGGAACAAGAAATAATTTAATAAGAAAGAAATAACCATGATCTGATTAAAGAACTTTTGGGATAATTAAAGAAAAGCATAACATGATTTGTATGTATATAAGTGAAGTTTAGGTTATTAGGATATTTTCCATATTTTTCTAAAGCAGTAGTTCTCAACCTTTCTAATGCCGCGACCCTTTAATACAGTTCCTCATGTTGTGGGACCCCCAACCATAAAATTATTTTTGTTGCTACTTCATAACTGTAATTTTGCTACTGTTATGGTAATGTAAATATCTGTGTTTTCCGATGGTCTTAGGTGACCCCTGTGAAAGGGGTCACGACCCACAGGTTGAGAACCACTGCTATAGAGCCTAAGACCATCGGAAAACACAGATATTTACATTACTATTCATAACAGTAGCAAAATTACAGTTATGAAGTAGCAACGAAAATAATTTTATGGTTGGGGGTCACCACAACATAAGGAGCTGTATTAAAGGGTCGCGGCATTAGAAAGGTTGAGAACCACTGCTCTAAAGACAAGTATGATGTCCTGAACTGCACGGGGTTATCGTTATCCACTCAGATTATAAAAAGCTGTTTCAAATCTTAAAAATCTAAAAAAAAATCCCCTGCCTGCAAAGGAAGAACGTGTGTCTTCTTCCCACCTTCCGAACTCTCTGGTGGCAGTCTCAGACCCGCAGGTGACGGCCGGGCTCCTGGAGGGCCCACCGCCCACCCCCCGCTCCCGAGGCCCAGTCAACACCTACCCACCCTAACCTTTACACAACTCAACACTTATCTCCTCTCTCAAGATTATTTTTTCTCCTGACAATGACAGTAGTCTTAATTATTCAGATTTTGTCTTTTGACTTCCTTTAACATTTTACCTGTAAAAAATGTACTTTTTCTTTTCACTTTTACATTTTGGTCTTCCACTAGACTGGGAGCCCCCTTAAGTTCAAACTGTATTTTTTTTTAGCTTAATACTTGGTACTTTCTGGCATAGAGCTTAAACGTATTTAGCGAATTAATGAATAAGGCTGCATAAGGCTAGAGCTGCTCAGTTATTTATTAAGTTAAAGAATGGCATGAGAAACTTACAATTTCTGGGGCAGACTGAGATATGATCCAAGAAATACAAAATTTGACCTAACACTCCCTGTAGCCTCAAAACAAGCAAAACAACAATGGAATGAGAGAAGACTCATTTTTGCTGTCTCTTCCAACGTTACACTGCAAATTGTAGAATTATTTGGGGTTCCCTGAGAGTAGAAAAGGTGTATTATTTCTTTTATTATCATTTTTTTGCACATAGTAGGTACTTAATTTGTGTTACATGAGTAAATGCCTGTGCACACACAAGAACAGTTATTAAACTTAAAAATTTTATCCATCAACCTAGCAACCACTATGGATCTACCACTCTCCAAGGTACTGAAAAGGCGGTAATGAACAAAACAGACACTAGCTCCTGCCTTTACGACACTTACATAAACCTTAAATTCAAAAGTGACATGTTCATGCTTGCAATATACACAACCTAATTATGAGCTATAAGACCTCCCATATCTTTTAGACATAGCAACTGAGTATTGAAGATCCTATTAGGATTAATTACCTGTTCATTAAAGGATCATACCTGTGGCTACAGTCTATGAATATTTAAAAATGTTAGAAAGTTATTTCTGTAACGTGGGATTGCTTTACCTAAATTAGGGCTGTGCTGCAGGGCTGGCTCTGGAATAAAGCTTAACAGTTCTCTGAATCAAAGCCTGATTTATATATGAAAATAGTTAATCATTGGATATTAGTCTCTATGGAGTGTGGGAATATGAAATTCAGAATTTGAATACTCCATGGATTTTCAAGATTTTGCAAGCCGTGATAATGTCATGGGCATTATTAATAAAGACTGAGTAGTCCTTCATGCATGACTGTAATTGGTTTCATGTGCTTAAATCACACTCTTGAATATGTTAGGCCAGAAATCAAAATAGGTTTGACTTCCCTAGCTCCCAAAATAACAAATATTTCTCCAGAAATTTCATCTTTCACTGCCTTTCATTCATCTCACCATTTCTTTATTCTTCCAAGCATAGTTACTGAACATTGATTCTGTTGCATGGTCGCCCCGATGCTAGTTTGTGAAGAAAAGAGAGAGATATTGAACAAATCTACAAAATATTGAGTTTGTTATAGTAAGGGGATAACTATACACTGAGATAAGATCTATGAGAGCATACACAGAATTCTGGTCAGTTTTGGGGGTGGTTTCATTAAGGATGTGACATGAGCTAAGATAAGGAAGGCTTATTGAAGGGTAGCACTGGTGTCATTAGGAAAAAGGAAGGCATATAAATAACATTTATTATAGACAGAGAAATCGACTGGTGACGAGGGTGCGTGTCACCTTTAAGGAAGAAAAAGAAGACTCAGACACACATGGGCTGAGTCAGGCTGGAGGCATATTCATGGCTACAGTGTGCAGACCCTGCAGCCTGCTGTGAATCATTGTGATCCTCATACTTAATAAAGTAGTAAACCACCCAAATGTTCTAAGGAAGATGGCGGTATGTGTGTTGCTTCACGTTCAATCTGGCTCTGAGTCGTTTACAAGGGCGGAAGTGGGCATGGAGAGAACAGGTGAGAGAGCATGGTGATATTCCAGACCAGAGACAGGGGTGGTTCCTTCTATTGGATGTGGGAGGAAACAAAGAGAATTAAGAAAACAGGGTAGATGCCCTGGCCAGGTGACTCAGATGATTCGAGTGTTGTTCCATGCTGGTTTCATTCCCGGTCAGGGCATTTACCTGGGTTTTGGGTTCATTCCCTAGTGGGGAAGTGTGTGGGAGGCAACCAATTCATGTCTCTCTCTCTCTCTGACTTCCTTCCTCTCTTTCTAAGAAAATCAGTAAAAATATATCCTCAGGGGAGGATTAAAAAAAGAAAGAAAGTAAACAGAGTAGATAAAATCCAGTGGGGATAGTGGGGGAGAGATCAACAGAAATTTGCTGCAGACAACAGATAGACAATAGGACCACTCAACAACTAGGAATCACAGCATGTGATGCAATTTGGGTGGAAAAGCATGGCTTCCTTTGTAGACGTATTTAACGTTGCTGAATAAACCGTTAGAAACATTTCTGTATCTGTGTACAGAAACGTTTGGAGATAGAAATGTTGATGTCATGTGTGTAAGGTTTTGTACATATATGCTTGTATATTTTTTTCCAAGGATACTAGTTGGGCTTAGGACTAAATAATGTTACCTAAACAAAATGCCAGGCTGTGTACAGAGATGATTACCAAAATCTTCGCCTCTATAGTAACCAGTGGAGCTAACAAACCAATAACTTGAGAAAATGGCACAAGAAATATTTTTTTAGGGGGAACATTAAAAAATGTGAATAGACCATATGTTTAACTTGATGCTTCACTGCTCAAAAATGCCATCTGCTCTGCAAACAGATCAAAACCTATGATGTAAAGTCCTAACCCTTAGACCACTGGAGAAAGCCCCATATAATGGGGTGCTGGACAGGGTCCAATACTACTGAGCACTTCCTCATGTTTTCTTTCAGGTCTTGACACAATTCATGTTGCCTCCCTCTCTTCCCCACACCAAATTCCCGGCCTTAATGTCTTTCTTATTCCTCTCCATTAACACAACAGCTGAATAGTAAGGGACCAGCTCTAGTCACAACTTCCTTTTCTTAACTTTCCCACATGCCTACCTACCCCAAGGGTACAGAGATCATGGTCACCTCCAAATTCCTAAAGTATTATTGAATTTATTACACATTTAGGTATTAGATATATTTTTCCTGAGATATTTTTAAAATTATTTTGTAAAAATTATATTAATAAGAAGTTACAAGTAGATACTCACAAACATTCATATTATTGATGTTTATTTTTTACACACCCTTTATTTTACTATCTACAGCTGTATACAAGATTGTATAATCTTTAAGTTTCACAGCAAAATGAAAAGTAAGAGAAAGCACAATATATCCTAACACAGTATCTCCATGATGCACAGCACAATCAATGAACACACTAGGTAACACAAGCAACCTACTGAGTGTGACTATGACTTTTGCAGTGTTTTTAGAAAGCCCAGGTCTCTCTACTTCAGTAGTTTTGGTTGTGACATGATATAAAGCTGATGAAGTAGAGTGGATATCTGGCACCAAAAAGTTATATGGGAGATGCTTCTTTTTTTCCTATTAATATTTTGTTTTTGTTTTTTAATCAAAAGTATATTTCTTTTTCTGCCTAGCCAATTTTGCTCAGTGGATAGAGCATCAGCCTGTGGACTGAAGGTCCTGGGTTCATTCCGGTCAAGGGCACATACCTCAGTTGCAGGCTCAATCTCCCTGGCCCTGGTCGGGCTCATGAGGGAGGCAACCAATCAATGTATCTCTCACGTCCATGTTTCTCTCTCTCTGTCTCTCCCCTTCCCTTCCACTCTGAGTGTGGCATCTAGGAGGCTCATGGGAAAGATCTTTGGGAAACAGACCCTATATGAGATGAGGGAAGCAGGATGAAGTATAAGATAAAAAACTGTGGTTGAGTTGCAAGATTCTGGAGTAGACATTGCAATTTAAATATGTTCTGAATTGAGTTGCAAGAGCCAGACTTTGTACCCAACATTGACTAGTCATGGGAGGGAGATTGATCAGGTGCCAGTCAACTTCCCTGGCCAATTCCCAAATAGGAAAGCATCTGTAAGCTGGGAGTCGACCCCCCCACAAGCACAATGGGGCAGAAGACCTTGGTCTGCAAAGGACATAGAGTGGCACGACCCACCACCCACCTACTAATCCCATCAACAGAACTTGCTCTTGTTCTGAAACTGAACTGCACTTTGCAGATACACATTACATCCCAGGGAAGGCATGGGAGGAGATGGAGATAAGAGATCAACCAAAGGACTTGTATGCATGCATACAAGCATCACCCATGGACACAGATGGGGGGTGAGGGCATGTGCTGGCGGGGGGGGGGGGATGGCTAGGGAGAGGTCACTGGGGGGAAAAGGAGACATATGTAATACTTTAAACAATAAAGAATTTTAAAATATAAGAAAACTTTCTTTTCACAACGTATGGCAATTGTACGATGGTTCCTATTTTTCAAACTTATTTTTCTTAACCAACTTCTACCCAGCTGTAAGGTTCATCAAAAGTGCCTCTGAGCTCACTAAGAGGGGAGTAAATAGATACAGCAGGGAAGGCCCTGCATCCCATGCCTGTGTGGACAACACAGCCCTGCATTTCTTTTACAGATTGCAAATAGCCTTAACATTTCACCTATTGCCTTGTCTACTGCTACGCAAAGTTTAACACATCGCATTATTTAGTTTTGTAAGCACTGCCCATTAGATGGAGATCCAGACTGATACACAGAGGTTAAACATATGTTCCAACTATCCCAAGCTAAGAGGCCATAGTGCATGAATTGAAACTCGGTCATTCTAAACCTAAATTCAGTATTGTTCTTATCACACAGCCATTTTGGATTTAAGAAGTCATTCATTTAAATTACCTTTGCATTTACACACCCTTTTTGGTAAAATTTAATTAATTAAAAGGGTGAGTAAAATTAATTATCTGAGTTCATTTGAGTTTTCACATTATAATTCTAAACAGCTTCTATATTGGTGCAAGACACCTAAGTATTCACATGTTCTGTTTCATATTCTGCCAGGGAGGTGAGATTTCCTGAAGTGCCCACACCGTCTGTCTCCTTGGTTGGGTCTGTTTTTTTTCCCGGCACTATCACTTTATTTTTGCACAGCACACTGTATAACATTATAATTAAATACAAAGGTTACGTAAGTACTCAGATACTTGAGCTCTGATCAGCAGAGCTGTTGCTTTCTGGATAAGTGCCTACAGAAGAGCATTACTGTCGATTTTAATTTCGTGTTGCTTCAGTGGCAAAGATAAGTGTGATGCTGAGCAGATGGCTGTCCTCACACAGGGCGATTTAAAGCCCTGGGAAGGGACACAAAACTTGGGGCAGCTCTCAACCCCGAGAACTGCACTTTGGACGAATGGAACTAGAATAAGGACAAGTAACGCAACGACATCAGTGTTAAGGATTAACACATAATGTAAGATTAGGAACATTTTTTTAAAGTAAGTTCATAAATGAAAGAAAATCTAAGCCTCTAGAAAAATTTAAGTTCTCTGAATTTATGCCCTATTTTATGGTGACTTCTTAGTCAAACATTGGGGGCATGGGTGTATTTAGTTGGGGGTATATACCCAAACGACTGTAAATCAAGCCAAATTATTCATAGGTTCCATTCATATCTAGTACCATTGTGCTAGAAAGAGACTCTAATAGACGAATTTACACTAAGAAGGCATGATTATATTTCTCTTGTCTATAGGAACTTTAGAAATTGCTTGCAGTTTATGCGTTTATAGTTTATTTCTGTTTGGCAAAGTTTGCTTTCATTAAGTAATTATTTTATACATAAAGTAGTCTTTTATTTTATCCACATGTTCAATCTAGACTCCTAAGAATTTGTATGTTTGATAGTGACCTTATAATGCAATTATTATTAATAAAATAATATTGACAAAATTTACTCATTCTCTTCACATCCCCCAAAGGAAAACAAATAGTACGTTGCTAACAAAAGCATGGTTGGAGATTATTTTAAGTGGCACCTAGCAGCAGGAGCATCTGAGACATAAATTCTCCAAACTTAGTTGTTGTTTTTTTTCCCAGGGTTCTTCCTTCTTACATACCATTTCCTAAATTTTACTTCTAATCCATCCTATATAATAAAAGCCTAATATGCTAAGTATCCGGTCATCGGGTCGTCTGGTCAACCAATCAAAGCGTAATATGCTAATGATATCCTAAGGCCACTCAATTGCTCACTATGACACGCACTGACCACCAGGGGGCAGTCAACTGGTCAACCAGTTTCTATGATGCGCACTGACTACCAGGGGGCAGACGGTCCAACCAGTAGGTTAGCTTGCTGTGGGGGCCCAGCCTATCAGGACTGAGAAAGATGGGCTGGACACGCCCTGGAGCCCTCCCACAGTCCCTCCTGGGCTGGCCAACCTCCTGCATCCCTCTCCGACCTGGATTGTGCATTGATGGGGTCCCTAGGCCTGGCCTGTGCCCTCTCACAATCCAGGACCCCTCGGGGGATGGCAGAGAGCCAGTTTTGGCCTGGTCCCCTTCAACACAGGAGCTGCTCCCTGGTGGTCAGTGTGCTCCCACAGGGGGAGCGCCGTTCAACCAGAAATTGGGCTCATGGCTGCCGAGCACAGCGGTGGTGGTGGGAGCCTCTCCTGCCTCTGCAGCAGTGCTAAGGATGTCTGACTTATGGCTCCTGGGCTCTCCCCAAGGGCTTCCGGACTGTGAGAAGGCACAGGCTGGGCTGAAGGACTGCCCCCGCCCCCCCCCCCCCCCCCGAGTGCACGAATTTTTGTGCACTGGGCCTCTAGTTTAAAATAAATAAAAAAAGATCCTCTTTGGGCTTTCTTACCCCCTAGCTACTTAAGGTCACATGTTTTTCTCTAGAATTCCTTCAGTTCTGTTTACATTCTGTGTTTTGATTTTGCAACAAAGATCAATAAATAAAGCAGTCAAGGACACTTAAGACAGAAATTTATTTTAAACATGAGAGACATGATAAGACCATTTTCAAAGTCCTTTTATTATGTGGCATCGGATAAAATAGTACATTAGAGGTTTTCTATTTCCCCTGCGACCTCTAGGCCTCTCTGCACTAATAAATGCTGGTGAACTTCCAATTCTGTGGCATGGGCACTTGTCACTCCATATAGTTGACTGAGGGAGGAAGGGACAAAATTTACAAGGGGTTGTCACTGACGTTTCTCATGGCCAGTTTCCCATGACCAGCAATCCCTGCGCAGCACCTCAGCCTCCATTACCGGTGCTGTCTCTCTCTAGGTATGATGGGAAATGACAAACCCTGGTCTCAGCTCTGCAACCAACTCCATAGCTGATCTGCTGTCATGACCATGTGCAAATAAAGGACCACCCTGGGTGTGATGGATGCAAACTACCCCCAAGAACCACTAGCTGCCTGGAAAAGAATACATTACATCTCTGTCTGCCCCTCTGTTCAGCCAGCTTGTGAGCTCTCCATGAAGGATGCTCCTCTCTATTTAAAGCACCTTGCACTATTTTTCCTTAACCTCCATCCTGGGTGAAATGACATGAACAAAGAAAATGTTGATATCAGAAGAGACTCTAAGCTTCTCCTAAGATATTACATGTTCTTTCTGTTAGAAAGAGAAACAGTCATTGAAATGGATTAAATGGATGTCATATGACAAATTTATTTTTAGAGATCATTCTTGATTCTGCATAGAGAGCAGCCAAGAAGTGAAAGCAAGAAGATCAGCATTCCCAAAGTAAGGTCACTGTATGTATTTATTTTTATTATTATTAATTTTTTTTTTACTGATTTCAGAGAGGAAGGGAAAGGGAAAGAGAGAGAGAAACATCAATGATGAGAGAGAATCATTGATAGGCTGCCTCCTGCACACCCCACACTGGGGATAGAGCCTTCATCCAGGCATGTGCCCTGACCAGAAATTGAACCATGACCTCTGGTTCATAGGGCGATGCTCAACCACCAAGCCACACCAACGGGGCTTATACTAACACAGTGGCAATGGACATGGAGAGAAAATGTAAAAGTGGGCATCTTTTATAAATAGAATTTTAAATAGAATTGATTCAAGAGGAGATTTATGGAAAACAAGAATGATGGAGAGAGGGAGAGAGAGAGATGGAGAGAGAAAATTACCAAATACACTATAAATCCTGTTGCCATGTACAGAGGTGGGGTGACTGAGCGTGGGAACTCATGTGGGTCCAGGTAGAAGTTTGGCTCGTGAAGAAAGTCATGGGCAAGACATCACAAAGCTCCATCCCCTCTTTGTGATGGCGCAGCAAATACTTGGAAAAACATGCATTTGTCAAAGGGCAGGTCACATGCTTGGGAATCCTTGTGGAGTCCAGATTGACTCTCACAATGTCTGCACCACGTTTTCTTGTCAAACAGCATCAACGTTCAAATATTCCAAGGTGTTCAGTGTATCTGCTATTTCTCTCATTACTACCCTTACGTTCACTTGTGCTTTGGTTTAATTAAAATTTTGGTAAATGTAGAAACAGTGAGAAATGGAAAATTACATATCCGTACCAACATAAGGCATAGCTGATATGATTTGATGCTTATTCTTCAGATTTTTTTTGGTATTTTTCCATGATTGGCATGATACTGTGTATACAGCTCTACCAACTTTTGGTTGTGCTGTGTTTACAAAAGATCACAACAAAAGCTTGTATATTATCGGTCATTATACGGCTGATGCACTGTCAGCACATTTCCTACCTTTTGCTTTTGCACTGTCAGTACATTTCCTACCAATGTGTTTAAGAAAACCTATCCTATCAAGTGGTACCTGGAGACCTACTGCTCATAGAAAAAAAAATAAAATGCTGTTTTTTTTCTACTTCCTTTATTATTTATTTAGGCTCTGAGCTACCATGGGTGGAAAAATAGGTCGAGATTCATATCAGCATTATGCCAGAATTCCATATAAGACGAGTGGAGAGCAGTGAGAGCTGAGAGCTCTGC
The DNA here is from genome assembly GCF_951640355.1 of Cnephaeus nilssonii. Taxonomy (NCBI): domain Eukaryota; kingdom Metazoa; phylum Chordata; class Mammalia; order Chiroptera; family Vespertilionidae; genus Cnephaeus; species Cnephaeus nilssonii. The sequence goes on from NC_137083.1 coordinate 2,527,304, forward strand.
TTCCTAGTTAGACGCCACCGAAGCCCCTGGGCATCTTAGTAAGAAGAGCCTGACTCCCGGAGCACCTCATTCTCTTCCTTCCACCCAGGACCTGTTCACCTCAATGGTCACTCGAATGACTCATTATTGCTCAGTTATTATCCATGGAAATGGTCTTCCAAAACCCTATCACTAAAATATTTACAGCATTATAATTGCTTTGCACTTCAGGGAACAATAACAGGGGAGAGATTTTTTTAAAAAGCCTGAGAACAGCTAGTTCATAAAAGAGATATATCTCCTTACTTTTCCAATAACCTTGAATTAAAAATAGTGTGTTTACCTCTTTCTGTAGAGATATAAACAAATATTAAATACTTTAGAAAAAAACCCCGACACAGGCACACAAAGAAATTTATTCCAAGGAGAGAGAAACAGTGTAGCAAATACAAACTGTGACTTTCGAGTATTGTAAAGCCAAGGTCATTATTAAGAAGTGCATATCCCTTCTCACCCAAGCCTTCTCTGCACATTTTCTGCTGTTATTGTCCATGAAATACGTAATTGTTTATAATCATTGGGGTGTATAAATAGTGCATGTCATTTGAAAGCAAACCAAGGAGTAAAAATTCCTATGAGCCATCACTTTGGGGTCACATGCCCATATCTACATATGCAGTTACGTTAATATCTGTAAGCAATACAAGCGCTGGAACTTTATGAGATTAGCCAATACCTTATCTTCAACACACAAGGTAGACAGAAGCCACATTGTCAAAGAGTACCTTGCTGCTTTAGAATCTAAACTTGGGTAGTTTATTCAATAGTTTGGATACTTAGGCCTCGGGTTTTGGTAATCCCACATGTTCATCTTCATAAAAGGGAAGTTAGTGTCCATAAGATTTCAGGCCTGGCTGGCCTGACAAGGGCTCCTCTTCCCATAGACAACATCCAATCCATGTCAAGTTTTGGGGTTTAAGATTCAAAACTCTGGGCTCCTCTCCTTCTCCTCTTTACCTATGCTTTCTTCCTTTGGTCTAGCTGATTAAACTGTTGCATCCTAATTCTAAAAGCATTCGAGTTTCTCTTTCTTATTTTATTCCTAGATCAATTTACTTAAATATTTTGATGTTAGCATTCAAAATTTTCAAAAATAGTTCTTGGATTAAGTATAGAGAGTAAATATAGTGTCACTGTTGACAACTTTGCTACCAATGTTCATCTTGGTCTCTTTACCTTAAGCTCTTGGGGAGCTACTTATGCTCACATCCCTTAAACTTGAGAGAGCATAGTGCCTTCTGTGTGTATTTAAATAGCTTGTGTGCCAACTATGTCATTATCTCCTTCATTGTTTTAGATTCTCTCCCAGTTTATGAAGGTCAACAGGTTAGGATATGGGCTCCCATATACCTAAGAGGACATTACAAATGTAGAGCAATATTAAAAAGAGAGCCAGAGAGAGAGATAATAAATGTTAAAAAATGGTTAGCTGGGTGTGGGCTGAATAATGCTCCCACTCTCCAAATCAAGACAGAGTGGAATTGGCACCAGATAAACATATATAAATGGAACTGAATTGACAGTATGAAAAACCACATGTCTATGGCCAACTGATTTTTTAAAATATATTTTTATTTACTTCACAGAGGAAGGGAGAGGGAGAGAGAGAGAGAAACGTCAACGATGAGAGAGAATCATTCACTGGCTGCCCCCTGCACACTCCCTACTAGGGACTGAACCTGCAACCCAGGCTGGGACCCCTTGGTCCATAGGACAATGCTCAATCCACTGAGCCACCACAGTCAGGCTATGGCCAACTGATTTTTGACAAGGGTGACAAGCCCTTTCATTGGGCAAAGAAAAGGCTTTCCAATGAATTCCCTGAGTCAACTGGACTGGCACATGCAAAAGAGTGGAAGAGGGCTGCTTTGTTACACCACACACAAAAATCATCTCCCTGATGGAGAGGAAGAGAAACTGAGCCCAGAGATTGAGCACACAAGCTCCTACCCACAGACTGGGAGGAAGAGTCGGGAGAGTCAACTTTTCATCTGCCCAACTGTGTAGCAGCCGTGTGGCCCAGTCTCCCAGGCCTGTTAAATTCGATGCAAGATTAATTGCCTGTCATCAGCCACTTCCACCAGAGCTAAAGAGCTGCCATTGTCTGTCACACATCTCCTCTAAGAGCTCTGTGGTGATAAGAATGGGATGCTTTTACTGAACTTTCTTAGCCTAGCACATGTTCCAATAGTTTAATGCCATTGACAGATACTTTCTGTTCATCCTTTCCCTTATCTATCCCTGTCTTTACGCTTACTGTAAAACACTAGTAAAATAAGAATGAAAAGTCACACACACCCAATCACCACCAACAACAAAAAGTGAAAGCTAAAACAATGAAACTATAAGGAAAATAAATTGAGAAGATGTTTATGACTTAGATTTGTAATTGATTAGATCTGACATCAAATTCAATACCAACAAACAAAAAAATACATAAATTGGACTTCATCAAAATATTTTGTGCTATAAAGGGCAATAGTAAGGAAAGTAAAAAGTCCTATTTTTATTATTCCAAATTTTCCCCTTTGCAATGGGGATGTCCTACCATTATAGCTCAGAATCAGCTAACTTGTTTTCCAAGTTTCACAGACCTAGATGAAGAGAATTTTATTTTTTCTCAAGATGAACGATATCTAGAGTCTCACCCATATCAGAATTAGATGATTTAGAAAATGAAATGTTGGACATTTTGAGTTCATTGGATTCACATAAGAGTGAGGACTTATGGTTAATGCTGGAATGGGTTAGGTATTTTGCAATGTTGAGATGGGGTGAATGTGTTTTGCATGTTGGAAGACCATGCATTTTGGGGAGGGGCCAAGAGGATATTAGGACCTTACTGCTATTACCGTACCCCAGAGGGGGCACACTTGAGGCTCAGTACCCTCTCCCCACTTCTGTGTCCTGCAAGGGTGGGTCGTCTATACAGATCACAGGAACTGATGGGTATATAACTATTAAAGGTCGGTATGTTCCTCTTGCCCTGCATTTTCCTTAATTCCTCCTTCAACCCTACTCTCCAGGTGTTCTATTTAACTGGCCTGGGTAAGGTTGTTTAGCACTCATTCTGTGCTTGTAAATAAACGAGGTTATGACTCTTTAAAAAAAAAAAAACTGTTGAGGGATAGATTGTGTTCCTTAGAAAAGATATGTTTAAAGTCTCACCCTGTACCTCAAAATGTGACCTTATTTGGAAAGTGGACCACTGCAGATATAATGAGTTAAGTTGAGGTCCTACTGAAGTGGTGTGGGCCCCTAAGCCAATATGATTGGTGGGCTTTATCAGAAGACGTTCATGTAAAGACCCAGAGAAGAAGGGAGCACGCCATGTACTGATGAATGCAGAGACTGGAGTTATGTAGCTGCAAGCAAAGTACCATCAAGGATGCTGGTGATGCTAGAAGTTGGGAGGAAAGCACGGATCAGATTCTCCCCTGGAGCCTTCAACAGAGCTCGGACCTGCTGATATCCCGAGTTCTTAGTTATAGTCCCTGGGACTGTGAGACAACTATTTTCTGCTGTTTTAAGCCAGTCAGTTTGTAGTACTCGGTTACAGCATAAAATGGATGTTAATTATTTTACAAATATTATGTTTCAACTACATTGGAATTTATAAAAGGCCCTCTAAACTTTAGAGTCTAAAGTATGTTAAAGTGCACTGGGCTGGACAGGTCTATAAAAATGCTGACTGAATACTAAATGGTGACAGGATTAGACCACTTAACCATTTGAAAGTAAGAAAACTTAGTTTCTTATGTTCCAGTATAGCCCTTCAATCCTGTCCATTCTTATGATGGCTACTAATGCTTTCATTGGCATAAAACTTTATCTTTATTGAATGGCTCCAACCAGTAAATGTGTGTGATTTAGAATTCATAATTATGGTGAGTAATAACACAACTTGTTGAACATCAAATGATGCTTAATTCAGCTGCCTAGACCAACAGATGTCTCCCACGATGGGAGACATTTCGTAAGAACAGAGTCCATGGAATGTTCTTTTTTATTTTTTCCCAAATAATTATATTACCTTACTAATAATTATATTGAAAAATAACTATATGCATCATATAGTGAGTGCCTAATCTACAGATTCTTTTTGAGTTGTAAATGTGTAGAAATTTAAAATCTAAGGCACAGAGAGCTTAGATAATGTGCCCAAAGTCACTGATCTGAAAAGCACCAGACCTGGGAATTGATCCAGGTTTTATATAACTCCCAGGCTCCCAGCCATTACATTTTACTCTAAAGAATCTGCCCTATGTGTCAGTACATGAGATATGGCGGGCCCACTGTCACTGCTTAACCTAAGAGCCTTGGACTCCTGAACACGGCAGGTTCTACGAAATTATCTGGCTTTGCTTAAGAGACAGGGATTGCCGCATTGGCTCACTCCTCTGATGTGTGTAAATAATGACCAATTCTTACACTGGGTCAAATGTGTTTAGTCAATTTAATTAAAGCCACTATACTTACTATTAGTGTTCCTGAAAGAACTATGGCATAGAGGTTATGGACATTCTATGATCGTACGTCTTTATTGGTTTAATAAAATGGTGCTCTCATAGGGGTTGGAGTATGAGCCTATGACCCACTAGGAGTGATGTACTGTCTTCGTTTATAGATCATATTAATCTGGAACTACCTCACGTGGAAAGCTCTTATCTTGCACTCTACGGTATATTAATTCATAAAGGGGAGATCTTGGAATTGGGTATTACATGAACCTACCAACGCCATAAATGCAAATTAGTAATGTTTTTTATTAAATATTTATTGTTGAAAGTAGTGCATATGTCCCCTCTTTTATTCCATTGACCCCTTATCGCCCCCCACACTCCACCAGGCCTCCACCACCCTACTGTCTGTGTCCATGGGTTATGCATATAAGTTCTTTGGTTGATCCCTTCCCACCCACCCCCACCTTCCTTTTGAGACCCGACAGTCTGTTCCCTGCTTCTATGTCTCTGGATCTACCTTGTTCAACAGTATATTTTGTTCATTAGATTCCACCTATGAGTGAGATCATGTGATACTTGTCTTTCTCTGACTGGCTTATGACAGTCTCTAGGTGTAAGTATAGAACACACCCATTCCTAGAAGCTTAACCCTTCAGAATCAGAACCACCATCAATTTATTCTAATACCTGCTTCAATATCTGTCCCCAGAGAGAAGGTTCCTGAACATCCTGTCTAAAGTAACATACCCAACCATGCCCTAGCATTTAAGCCTTCTCCCGATTTAGAGTCTGACAACAGCACAATTTTATTATTTAATGTTCTGGAGGCTAGAAGTTGGAAAATCCAGTTTCACTGAACTAAAGCCAAGGACTGGTTCCTCTGGAGACTCCGGGGTAGTATCTGTCTCCTTCCTTACCTTTCCCAGCCTCCAGGGACCACCTACGTTCCTTTCTGTCCATGTCCTTCCTGCCATCTTCAAAGCCAGCAAGTGTGTCACCCAGACCTTAGCTTCCACCGTCACATCTCCATCTTGCTCCATCATGTATTCTCTTGCCACTCTCTTGCCCTCATATGGACTGTGTGATCCTATTAGAGCCAACCTTATAATCCAGGTAACCTTCTGATGTCAAGATTCTTAACTCAATCACAAGTACAAAGTCTCTTTTGCCATTTAAAGGAATAAGTTAACTGCATTAGAGATTAGGACATGGATATCTTTGGGGGAACATAATTCTTCCTACCACAGGGATTATTGGGCAAATATCAGGTAATCAACTTCTTTCCAATAAAATAAGATTATTAAAATAGTGTGGTGAAAGCCTGAGTTGGGGCAGGGGCTGGGAGTAGGGGCACTAGCAGGGGAAAATTGGGGGACATCTGTAATACTGTCAACAATTAACAATAAAAATAATTACAAAAAAAGTTAAAAAGTAAAATAAAAGTTTGTTTAAAAACTCAAAAAATAACACTTTAGAGTCAAAAGATTATTTATCCCATTACTGAAGTGTAAAATACTAAGTAGAAATATGCTTTTGTTGTTAGAAATAAATGTAGTACTTTTTTAATTTGCATAACATTTTAGAGCTGTGGTTAATATACATATATTGGAGGCCCAGTGCACAAATTCATGCACATTGAAAGGAAATTAATTGGAAGAAATATTTTAATATCGCTATTCACCCTTTCTCTATAATAGAAGTGTCAACCAAATTCATGATCGACAATGACAGATGGAAACACATGCGTGCAATTGGCGCCAGCAAGAGCTTTATATATATGGATAAAGTTGCTTAATTAGACCTGCTTTCTGATTTAACGAAACTTTTTCCAGCCCAGTGAAGCACCCCAACTTCTCTTTCAGGTAATTGTCAGCAACACAGCAGTAAATATCAACAAGAAGCAGATTATTATTGTACTAGTAGATCACACAGGGAGAACAAAGGGTGAAATACTTAACTGCAGCAGTGTTTGACTATATTCTGTGCAGTGAGAAAACCTGAAGTCATTTTCAAGTTCCACTATATCTTACTTCTTTTCAGTCAGGTCAAGTTTCTAAGCTTTCTAAATCTCCATTTTCTGGCTAATAGAAAGAAAATAGGATTCCACCAAGCCTCCTATCTACCTACTCCAGGACTTCTGTGAGGATCAAATGAGATGAGGCATGGGAAAACGCTTCACAGACATTTGGTTAAGGTGCAAAATGTTTGTACCTGGCTATAAAGCAAGTCGTGTTCCTGGGCTAAAGAAACTCCAACAAGGTTAGTCGTCACTAGGGAGAGGAAGCCAGGCATTGCTATGTGACATCATTACCCGGCACCCACAGCCACCATTTCCAGGCTGGGCTGGGCTATGGGCCGCATTTTGTGCCATGGAGTCTTGGCAGCGTCAGCTGTGATTTGGTGGGCTGTTGCTCTGGGGTGGTGGCAGGGCCTGTGTCCCACTTGGGGGAAGCTGAGTGTTCCTTTGTGGGCACCAGGTCTGCAGTGCTGTTTCTCTGTAAATGGCCAGTGCGTGTCACAGCAGCTCCTGCATTGAGCGTCTGCCCACTGGTGGTCAGTGCACATCATAGCGACTGGTCAAATGGTCGGACACTTAGCATATTAGCCTTTTATATATAGAGATAGCTACCAAGTACACATCTGTACACACTTATCTCTCTATATGGATGTATATCCATGGAGCATGGAAAAGGAAGGGCAATGGATTTTACATGGTTTAAATGAATATGCACACAGATATACTCTTAAAAAGAGAGCCCACTAAACTAGGGCTATGAGATTCTCTTTGGGAGTAATTGAGATGAGTCTGCTTCACCTTTCACAGATTTTGAGACACTGGGGAGCGTTCCTCCTCCACGGGCTGTGATACTCATGGCCATGTGGAGGGCTGCCTGGGTGGACTTCGCCTGGTTCTGCGGGAGCCCTACCGCAGACTCCCCCCCTCCCACTCTCACCCCCCGAGCCATATGTCTCACTATGTCTCTATATGGAAGCCAAACTCGGATGTGGTTCATAAATTTTGGATGAACCTGCAGAATGCGAATTCAAAAATTAATGAGCGTGGATTAACACTCTCCGTGGGCAGTCTTTGTTTATGTGCTTCCCACATTAGACCTATGACCCATCCAAATCATTTTCTCTGCGTTATTGCAAACCTGTGATCCAGACAGGGGCAGGGCCATTGGCTAAGGCGCCGTCATAAATATCACCCGTGTCCCAGTGACTTCATTGCTCCCGCTGAAAGTCTGGGAGGCTCGGGGGCCAAGTATAAATAGAAGCTGACAAGTTTCATCCGGGAAAGGGAATGGCAGTGTGAACTTCATTATGACATCAGTATAAAAATTATATTTAAAATGTATTTTAACATTGTTCATTAATAATGCCAGGAAAATAAACTAGCTACAAAGAGGCAAATAGTCCACTTTTTAAAAATATACTTTTATTGATTTCAAAGAGGAAGGGAGAGGGAGAGATAGAGAGAAACATCAATGATGAGAAAGAATCATGAGATGAGGCACATGAAAACGCTTCACAGACATTTGGATCGGCTGCCTCCTGCATGCTCCACACTGAGAATGGAGCCTGCAACCCCGGCATCGAACCCAGGATGCAGGCCGAGGCTCTATCCACTGAGCAAAACTGGCTAGGGCAAGGCAAACAGTTTAAATGGCATGTTGATGTGATAAAAAAACAATTATTGGTGTCTAGGGGCTGGGAGAACAGAAAATACATGTAACTGCAGAGTAAGAATATCAGTAAAAGCACACATTGCTGGATGTAGACAACTTATGCAGAAATGAATATGGAATAGTCTATATACAGGTCAGGGTGCTGGCTGACTGTATGGACCTTGCCTAAATCTTGCAGAAGAAAGCTGAAGCCAGAATTATCTGGTTCGCTTTTTATATGCCTGTTCCAAAAAATTTGCATAGGTCCACAATTTCATCCAGAAACTATGGCAATTTGTAGAATATTTGAATTTTAACAAGATGATTTTTCAAGATCCTGAGGATTTATCTGTGACCACACGTGTGGTGGAATAATAAAGATGGCTTCAGCAATCATACCAATGAGTAAGGAAAAAAAAATGCCCAACTAAATGGTCTTCTGTATGAAATGATTTTTCTTAACATCCTCAGCTTTATCCTTTTTATCAAATTACAAATGACACAGATGACACGCTTATCCGATTATAGGAGACGCAACTGGAAGCTACAGCTCAAAACATCTAAACAGCGGGCCAAAGCGTTCACAATGAGCAAGCTCTGTTTTTTTGTGGGTTTTTTTAAACAGACTGTCCCTTCTTCCCCCTCAAATGCATGAACTCTAAATATCACCAAAGTTTCACGATCAGAAAATAGAGTTCTGTGAAAAGGACATTTATTACAAGGCTTTTAAGATTGTAAAGATTGAAGAAGATAGTAAATGCCATTAAAGCACATACTCAAGTCCATAGTCACACAATTCCGTGTGTTCAATCATTAGCAAACCCTTCCAGCCAGTCCTTATTATCCCTCAAATACTCCTCATTCTTAGGAGATGCTTGTTTCTATGTTTGCATCACTTCATGACTTTGACATTATGGTCCTCTAATTTACGGGTCTCTAAGCCCTTGAGAGCATGATTTTTTTTAAGTTATGTTTGTACTTTTGTTAACTTTTGGGTGCTTTATGAACAACTATTTCTAACGGGAAACATTAGGCCCTTGAAATAAAGTCTTGTGAATAAGTCTTCTTTCCCCCTGCAAATGCCTCTTCGTGTCTGGGTACTTTTTCTGTGAGTGTTCAGCTCTGAGCCACCTATTTGAAGATGGCACAGAGAAAATAAAAATGTCCTTTTAATTTTCCTAAGAAGTTGTCAACCTTTTCCAATGCTTGGCTGAATAGCAAAACATGAAGAAATGCCTTAAATCAGCAACATAAAAATTGCTTTCGAAGCTTTTATTATAAAGGAGTTCATCAACCTTGATAACATTTTTCCTTGTGGATAAAGGTAGGAGGAGAAGTGTGTTCATTTTCTACTGTTGTGTAACCATCGCCACAGAGTCAGTGGGGTACAGCACCTGTTCATTATCCCACAGTTTCTGCAGTTCAGAAGGTCAACACAGAGTCATCCGATGCACCTTAGGGTTTCAAAAGTTTGAAACCAAGGTGTCTGCTAAGCTGTGTTTTTATCTGGAACGTGATGTCCACCAGCTGACGCACACAGGGTGTTGGTGGACTTTAATTTCCTGCAGGTGTGAAGTGAGGTTCCCTTGTCATATCTGACTGTTGGCCAGGGGTACACTCTTTCCCCCGAGAGCCCGCCCCCAAGGTTCCTAGATGAATGGCCTTCCCACACGGTGGCAGCTTAGGAGAGTCTGACTCTAGTCTTCTAAAACAGAGTCTCATCTACTATAATGTCCTCTCACCTTGGTTTAGTGTAGTCTCATCCAGGAAGTGCTTTCCTGTCATGTGCACAAGTCTCACTACCCTCATAGGAAGAGACATGTGCCTTCGCGCATGGTAATCTGGGTGGGTGTCTCAGAAGTCTGCCTACCATGATTAATATATATATATATTACATATTATTACTGAGTGGCCAGATTATTATGACCACCTGACGTTTGTAGGCAAATTAGCCGTACACTGCATCGTATGGGATATGGAAGCCGTTCAAACTGGGATATGGAAGCCGTTCAAAGCTGTTCAAACACCTTTGCTGTCTGCAGTTACCAAGATAAAACGTCTCCAATTCGCACAGGAACACAAGGATTGGACAGTCGAGCATTGGAAAAAAGTCATGCGATCCGATGAATCACGTTTCCAGTTGCATCATGCAGATGGCAGAGGGAGAATTTTGCGGAAACAGTATGAAAGCATGCACCCCACATGCATGAGTACAACCCTTCAAGCTGGTGGGGGCAGTGTTATGGTTTGGGGCATGTTTTCCTGGCATGATTTGGGCCCTTTAATTCATGTGGAACAACTTCTGAATAGCACAACATACCTAAGTATCGTTGCTGATCAAGTCCATCCTATCATGTTGATGGCATATCCCAATGGAGATGGCTTCTTCCAACAAGACAATGCACCATGCCACGGTGCTCATATTGTGCAGGAGTGGTTTCAAGGACATGAGGGAGACTTTACCTTGCTTAGATGGCCCCCAAAATCACCAGATCTCAATCCAATTGAGCATTTGTGGGACGAAATTAAAAGAGCCATCAGGCAGCTGGTTCCACAACCATCCAATCTCACAGAACTGGACAATGCTATTCATCAGGCATGGTGTCAGATTCCTCGCATCACCTTTCAACATCTCGTGGAGTCAATGCCAAGAAGAATCACCGCAGTATTGAAGGCAAAAGGTGGCCCAACGAAGTACTGATGGCATGGTCATAATAATCTGGCCACTCAGTGTGTGTGTGTGTGTGTGTGTGTATATATATATATATATATATATATATATATATATATATATATATATAATTTTATATGTATATTTGAGATTGTTTGAAGACTTCCATTCTCTATCAACGTTTAGAACCCCATTTTTTAATTCATTCATGCATTTATCAATTTTTTCAGTAAAGACTTAAAAGCAGCCCTGCAATACTGCAATGCCATTCTGATACCACACACCGGGAATCGGCAGGCTCCACCGTTAAAGGCACAGCCACCAATGAGACCGCACACACTATAGACAAAACAAGACCTGGGGGTTTCACAACCATCTCAGGCTTGAAGGTCTGTTAGAATGACTGATGGAACTCACAAAAGCTCCCTTGGGCCTCAATGATTTTAATTGGGGTTGCGTTTGGTAGATGTGATTGATTGAACCATTAGCCACATGACTGAACTCAATCTTTAGCCCTCTCCCCTGCCAGGAGGTTACACCAATAGCATGTGGCTCAGTTCCAGTCCTCTAATCACATGATTCATCTTTCTGGCAAGACCAGCCCCCAAAGCTGAGTCATTTCCTTAGCACAAACTTGAGTATTTTTCAAGGACCTACCAAGAATAACAAAGGCATTTTAACAACTAGGAATACTTTAAACTTTAGAAACTCTCTCCAAGAAACCCAGGAGAAACATCAAAACATCATTATTATTATTATCATCATCATCATCATCATCATCATCATCATCATCATTCAATAGTCTCCTGTGTGGCATTAACTGATCGAGGCTCTATGGCTACTTTGTTGATCATAGTAAACAGAGGTTTGCCCTCACAAGACTAACATGTAGTATGAGAATAACAAGAATTAAACAAGTTGTTAAAAAAAAGAAGTCAGATGGACAGAATAAGAAAAAAAGGAAACCATGAAAACTTACATTAAGGAAAGCTTAACTCTTCAAGAGGAAAGAGAAAGCCTTCTTTGAGAAGTGATCGGTAGACTTAGGTTAAAGAATAGTAGAGAGTCAGAGAGAACAAGGTCATGTGGGAGTGGCCTCGTAATTGAATTACCATATGTAAAGTGTCCATGCAAAGTAAAGCCTGCATCAGGAGTGGCAATGAGGCACCCAGTCAAAACACAGTGGGAAGGTCAGAGTTGTTAGATGCGGTTTGGAGAGTTAAGAAGGCAAAACACCAGGTAGAATTTTATGAGATCGATGTTAAAGGAATGAGGAACTTAACACAGAAAACAGGAATTCACTGAAGGGTTTTCAGCAACAGGCTTTCCCTCATCACCAGTGTGGCTTTGACACTCCTCTGGCTCCTGAGGGGAGCCTGGAGGGAGGAGGACGGGACTCTCCCAGGCTGACCCAGTCCTGGTGGGAGATGATGGGGACTGTGCTGACTGGGGTGCTAGCAGTATGGGGGAAAAGAGGTGACTGTTTTTTAACCTCCTGAGATCATATAAAAGGCGAGGCTGGGAAAAGATCTGATCATTAATCACGTAATTGCACTCAGTCTAGATATCCATCATTGAGACCCTAGTGCAGTATCACACCCTCACCTCTTACGGAGCATCTGTTCTCCTCTGGGCAGTGCCCCATGCATTTGTCATGTATCACCTCATGGCAGCTCACGAAGACAGTGACTTTTTACACAGACAAGAGCTTAATTTTCCTTAGCTACCACGGAACATATATGCATACCCATGGCCATGGACAAGAATTTCGTAAAGGCTACGGAAAGAGTAGGCTGGGGAGGGTGGAGGTGGGCAAAGGGGCGGGGGAAGAGGGACTCCTGCAATAATGTCATGGCGATACTACTAGTTGGCTCCCCTTTGACTTTTAAATGACTCTGCGGGCATGATTAATATTCCATAATAACTGGATTATAAGCTGATGATGCTACAGCTTATACTTTGTAAGTTCCCATAATGCTAGCTTGCCTCAAAGAGAATGTACAATGATTATATGGGACAGGAAATCTCAATGTGACTGTCACCCCAGGAAGAAAATCCACACCCACAATTTTATACTTGCCATGTGTTATATCGTACCAATTTGTAAAATTTATTTTCTTAGTCATTCTGTGCTCATATTATAAATATGTCATGTGAGGGTAATTCGGCTATGCGAATGTTCATCATGATATTAACTTCAATCATAACCTTTACTGGGTGTTATATTAATGTGTCTGGCAACTCATTCTCATTGCTTCATATCGACTTGAATTAAAAAGACTAAATGGCAAGGGTTTAGGATCTCTGTGTCAGTGTCTTTTGTTCTAATGAGGTGACTCTGGGTGGACTCCTGGCTGTCTCCTGGGGGGATACGTAACAGGAAAGACCAAACTATGATTACAAGCTTGAAAGTGTCAGCCCTGCTTGCCCCCACCCCCCCATTCTATTGAGAAAGGAGAAGGGTTGAAAATGGAGTTAATGGTTGATCATGTCTATTTGTTTAAAATATATTTTTATTAATTTCATTAATTTCAGAGAGGAAGGGAGAGGGAGAGAGAGAGAAAAACATCAATGATGAGAGAGAATCATGGATCAGCTGCCTCCTGCACGCCCCATACTGGGGATCGAGCCCACAATCAGGACATGTGCTCTGACCAGGAATCAAACTGTGACCTCCTGGTTCATAGTTCTACGCTCAACCACTGAGCCACGCCGGCAGGGCTGATCATATCTATTTGATGAAACTTCCATACAATCCCAAACGTGTGGGGTTTGGAGAGCTTCCAAGTGGGTGAGCATAGGGAACTGCTGGAAGTAGGGTGCACCTGCAGAAGGCCAGGGAGCTCCAGCCCCCTTCCCCAGACCTCGCCCTACGCACCTCTTCCATCTGTGTGCTCACCTGTATCCTTTATCATATTCTCTTATAATAAACGGGTAAATGTAAAAAAAAAGCATAAATGGCAAATAATAACAGAGCAGGAATTGAAGTTAATTGGACCATAAATTGTCATCAACAAGGTCTGCCTCATAATTCAGAAAAAAAAATGATCATAACAAATACTGTATATAATATGTATGAGAATTTTACTTTGGTTCCAAACCTTTGCTTTAAAGTGTATTAATTGAAAAGTAGATTCTATATAGACACCTAAGTTATTCTGCCTAAAAGATGGCATGGATCTGACACGTCTACCTGCCCTTTATGAATGATTCAACAGAGTGCTGACGGCCTCACAGCAGTCAGGAGGTCAGGAGCTGCTCTTATCTCCGTGGGGCAGGATTTATGGCTCTGATGTCCTGAAACCTCAAAGTGGCTTACCTGAGGGATGCACCAAATGGGATAGTGTCATTGGCATTTTCCCATAATCCGCATAAAGTTATAAATTTGTCCATCTCAAGATTCAAAATTTAGGTTTATAAGACTGATACGAAGAAATAAAGACTATAAGGCACATGGTGTATAAATACCATTCATTCTAGACACTTCCCATTATCTCAGCTCTGCCCTTGATCTGATCCAAGAGACCAGGTAACTTAGCATTTTCATGAACTCCTTGTTTACGTGGTGAGCATCTTGGTCACTCCACTGGCTTGTGTTCACCGAAGGCATTTCCTTGGACATTGTTTTGGACCATCTGTGCATAATGCACTAATTAGATTGCTGTATTTCCATGATATTTGAAGCGGCTTAGCAGCTTAGAGCGAACATTTGGGAAGTGTCTCCATGGAACTCCAGCCAACTTGTGGCAGTGACAGCAGCAGGAATTGAGAGGTTCTGGAACATGTTTCAGACAATGTAAGCAAGGAATTAGCTTCGCTCAGTCATATTTACTTTTAATTTAAAGGGACACCATCTAAGAATTACCGACGTCCAACAATGCAGTGAACTGGTAAACTGTCCATCTCCATGGGCATCGGGACAGAGTCTGAGGTGGAGGCAAGTCCCTTCTACCGAGTGACTGTTGAAATTAATAATCTCCTAGCCTCAGTTCCAGTACACCTTGGCATGATTGTGATTTCAAAATATCGTGAGAGCAATAGACAGAGTTAGTTGATCATCAAAGCAAAAGACAAGAATGGGAGCGAGTGCCACTTCCTTAGTTATTTATTCACTTTTTAATCAGCTATCTTAGAGGTGGGAGAAAGGTAAGGTTTTCAGATTACTCTTAGAAAATGGAATACAGACTCATCACAGGAAACTGAAAATTAAATACAAGCTTACAGTGGAAAATTTGGGAGGATAAACCAACTTTTACAATCACCAAAAAATGTGTTTCTATAACATAATGAGCTCAATCACACTTATATGGAAATGTCGGTGCTACAGTACTTTCCAAAGTATGCTTATCCCCAAATGTGCTTGTTATTTCTACAGAAGACAGAGTTATATAGTATTAGTGCAGTTAGGACTCTCCCATGAGCCATCCAATTCTTCTTCAGAGATCTCTTCCCTAAGGTTACTTCTGAGTCCTCTTAACTCACAGACACTGGGATAGTCTCTTATGTTAAGGACTGAACTCTTGCCTTAAATTGTAACCACCATCAACTTGAAGTCTCTTAGCAACAGACTCTAAAATAAAGATGCAATTGTAAGTAGATTATTTAGGAAGTACAGAGAACATCGTTTGGAAAATAAATGTGTAATAATACTATCATATTCCAGATAAAATAAATCTTTAAATTTTAAAAAATATCCTTTATTATCTACATTTTCTACATGTCACCAAAACAATGGCATATACTCCCTTCCAGGAGGCAGGGAAAATTATTCCTATTTCACACTTTAGTTATTTAAATTGGCCTTAGGTGACTTTTTCTTTTATTTACTTCTTATATAATCTACAGTTGGTAATTTGGGCCATCTTTTATTATGTTATGTTATACTTCCAGTGAAAATGATAATACATTTTATGAAAGAATAAAGCACTTATTTTAGGTCAACACAGAATAGAAGACAAGGAGCAACAGAAGTTTGTGGACGATTGCAATTTTATTTTACCTGACCAGTTAAGGTGATAAGGTGAACATTGTCAAGACAGAAAGACATCTTGAAGAAGGTCAGTTTTTCAGACACTGGAAATCGTTCTGGAACAAAATAATCTCTACAAATCTTTCCATCTTTAAGTGTGAATACTAACAAAGGAGTGGTCTTGAATTTCTTTGTCTCCTTGATCTGTAACAATATCCCCAAATAACCTGCAAACCGCCCTCCTTTGCTGGAATTGTCATAACATAGTGCCGCACTAGGTGGCTTAAACCACAGAAATTTATTTTCTCACCTTTATGGAGGCTAGAAATTTGAGATCGATGTGTTTGAATCATCTGGGGCCTCTCTCTGTCCTTCTCCTCCTTGTGTCTGCACATGGACCTCCCTCTGTGTGAGTCTGTGTCCCAGTGAACACGTTCCTATGAGGCCACCAGTCCCATTGGGTTAGACTCCACCCCAGGGGCTTCGTTTTAACTTAATGACCTCTGCCAAGAGCCTGTCTCTAAGTGCAGTCACACTCTGAGGTCCTGCGGGTCAGGGTTTCAACATATGCACTAGGGTGAGGGAGTACCTATGCATTAGGGAGAGGGAGTACAGCTCGTCCCATAACACAAACTGAAGTCCTTCAGCTGCCACAATAGATAAACATGGAATAACCAAAAAGAAGGCAACATTTTGTTTTCAAAAACATCTCAATATCAAGGAAGTATTCTAAGGAAAGCAATAGCACAACAAATAACATCTAACGTGAACCTTAAGTCCAACAGGAATGCTATTACAAGCAGGAAGCTGTGGGGCTATATTCAAAGTTGCTATTCAACACACACTCACACCTCACTTTTAATTAAAGTGGATCGATGCACAAAATGGCATGGAGAAAAGCACCCACAAAGGTTAGAATGCATACACTGCAGGCTGGGCAGGGCTTTCTCCTTTTCTCGAAGGCCTTAGCTTAATAACCTGAATCCAATCTATTTTCATATTTCCACTTCTGCACTTTAAAGAAAATTATTTTGTGGATTTCAGACTATGGGCCTAGAAAAATAGAGAAAACGTATAGCAGATAAAATTGTATAGTACTTTATGTTTTTATTTGTTTGTTTCCATAGGAATTAATACCTATTATGAATATTCAAAGTTGCCTAAGTCCTCCGGGTGGTCTTCTGAAGAATCAGACAACCTCGACCTCTACTGCATTGGTGAAAGCACTTACATCAGCGGGGTAGTCAAATACCCATTATTCAATACAAATTGCTTAAAAATAATAGTAATTAAAGGTATACACTCCATTATTTTACTCTTCCTCTTGACAGAAATTCAACTTACTATCAAACACATAAGTCTATCAATGGTTTGCCTTGAGGTATTTTTTGTAAATGCCATAGTGGGTACACACACATACACACACACACACACACACACACACACACACACACACGTGACATACTTTATAGTTATGATTTAAACACCGTATCCTAAATTCAGCATTTATACCTTCAGCTCCTGAAAATTATTTAATGACAAAGGGAAAAAACAGCTCTACTTTTAGAAAATAAGATAAATTGAAACTCCTTATACATCCAATAAAAGTATAGATGGGTTACATGAGAAGGACCTGAAAGACACATATATCACACAGAGAGAAAGAAGTGGTGAGAATATCAAGAGGTAAAAAAAAAAACAACAGCAGAAATACACTCCCTGAGTGTGAAAGGCCCACCTCAAGGTGGAAAACCTGTATCTGTTTGCAACAGAATATTCAAAATCTATGGACTAAAAATAAATGAATAATAATAAAAGTGCATATATGTTCTGGTAGCAGATTGACACCAGCATTTATAATTATTATTATTATTATTATTATTATTATTATTATTATTATTGTATCTCTGAGGAGAGTCCAGTAGCAGTTGCAGAAAGCAAAGTTAGGAATGAGTTTGCCTTGTGAAAACTGACAACCGGCAATACTTGCCTAACATCTACTCATCCTCCAGAGACCTCCTCCAAACAGTTGGATCAGGAAAAATCCATTTGCTTTGAAAAGAAATAATACCTTTTTCTTAGTTGTTAGAAGAGCAACTGTATGACAATGGCATGAAAAAGGAGGTGGTAGGAAAAGTACAGGGAAGCCTGTCAACCAAAAATCGTTGCAACAGGTGAAAATTTAAAACATGTCTCAAGTTTAGTAACGATAACTCAATTCATCTACGAATTATACAAGCAATTACAAAAGTTGCAAAATACAGGGTGGGGGAAAGTAGCATACAGTTGTGAGTACACAAAACACAGAGCTTATTCCTGTATTATTTATTAATGACTATATTATTTTCCATACAAACAACTGTAAACCTACCTGTGCGTCCCCTCCACCCCTGTATGTAGGTATATATGCAGTAGAAGCTGGTAGAACAGAGAAAAGAATTGGAAAATTGGTTACTTAAAGGAAATAGAAAAAAATAGAAACATGACCATTATAAAATGCTCAGTAATGATTTTAAGAAATGGATAAGAAAGAAGCATTAAAAAGAAGTAAGGAATTTAAAATGATTATAGAGAAAATGAAAGACAAATTAGAAAAGATAGACATTTTGGAGTCTGCAATGAAAAAAAAAAACACACCCACATTTTAAAAATGAAATGAATATTTAGGTAGATAATATGATACTTTTTAATTAAAGGCATACATCTACATATAGAAAGGTACATCATATGTTGGTAGAAATTGTCACAGATTAGTCAGTATTGTAATCCTTACATAAAATTAAAATATGACAACCCCTACAGCAAATGTCCTAAGACATGAATGCACAGATTAATGAATTATCACATGATGAGCACGTGCAGAATTGCCACCTGGTCTGAGAAATGCAACCCAGCCAGCACCTCAAGTCCCTTTTCAATCACAAATTTCTAGTCTGTCTTAAGGAAACCACTTACTTTAACTGTAACACTTGTGTATCATTCTGCCTATTTTTAAAATTCATCTAAACAGACTCACATAATATATATGTATTATTGTGTGTCTGGCATACTTGTCTCAATACGTGTGTGAGATTCATGCTTATTGTTATAAAGTGTTCAGATTTATTCTTATAGCTGTACATTGTTCCTATCCACAACTCTATGCTAATTCTTACTGTCAATGGCCATTCAGATAGTTTTTATTACATGTTATTATAAGCATCGTATCTATGAACATTCTCAGACATCTCTCTTATTGCACAGATGCGTAAATTTATTTAATGACTAAATGAGGAATGAAATTGCTGACTCATCTAACTCTTCAGATTCACCTCAACAGGTTTCTAACAGTCTTGCCTAACGTATACTTGCTTACTTGTTTCACATCTCCATTACTACTCTATATAGACATTACCTTTGGAAAGTATTATAATAGCAAAATTAGGAGAGGCAATATCTACATGAAGTTTACTGTCCCAAGCCTCCTCGTTACCTGACTCTAATTTGTAATATGTTGGTTGCTGGGAGGCCCACTGCTTATAACAGGCATTTTCTGGGGAAATATCAGCACATGGTTGTCTGTCTGGGAGAATATATGACCATGCAGGGTATGTTGTTAAGTTCCACACGCTTGGAAGTTGGACTCCGAGTGCTGTAAAATAAGAAGAGAGGCTTATTTCAAGGAGAATGGCAAATTTCAGTGAAAACTCCTGCCTAGGGTGGCACATTTGACTTTGACCTATAAGTTAATGTATCATTTAATTTTCATGAATTAGTCCCAAGAGGTAATGGACCAAAAAAGTGGTTGGCACTTGAAACTTAATCAATTAGTGTTTCACAGGAAGTTACTGGAACGCATCCTATCCAGACCAGTTCTGGTTTATTTGCATTCATCGGACACATCCATGGGCTTTACACCCTATTGACGAGGTGGAGGCAAAAAAGAGGCGGTACTATTGGGTCCTAGAAACAAAACAAACATGTAACAATATGAATTAAAGGTTAAATTTTTTTGAGACAGATTCAAGAAGTTAGCATTTATTCTATTGGTCTCACCACCTGGGAGGTGACTACTCCCTTTTTGTACCTGAATAACCTTCCAGAGACTCGAAATCGCAAAAGCGCAGGTGCAGCTACCCTGACGTGCTGTGCTGCGACATCACTGAAAAACACGCAGCACAGACACAAATAACCAGAGACCGCCGAGCAAAGGCACCACGCGTTTCTTGAGGGCATTTGTCTAACAGATTAAAATACCTATTTACACATTTATTACTAGGTCAAACTCAAAGTTGAATCTACCTCACATTTCTGATGCTAAGCTCTTTATTTCCTTACAGAATTGGTTGTTATCTACACTAATAAAAGAGAAAGATGCAAATTGACCATTCCTCCACAACGCCCACCAGCCAATCAGGTGTGAGTATGCAAATTAAACCAGCAAAGATGGAGGGTTAATTTGCATACACAGGTGCAGAGCGAAGACTGAAGACTGAAGACTGAAGAGGCTTGGCTTCTCTGCTGTGGCCAGAGCGAAGGCCTGGGTCCCAGGTGCTGGAGGAAAACTGGTGCCGGCAGCCAGGGAAAGGAAGGCCTATTGCACAAATCTTGTGCAACAGGCCTCTAGTTTTAATATATTCAAACTTCCCATTTGTCTTTCACAGCTTATCCTTATAAAAATGTGTTTTATTAAGCCCAAAACAGAGCAGCGTACACCTCATCACAACTATGCATATCATTAGTCTATTCCATTTGACTTAGAAACTACTTTTTAAATGAATATACATTTGGCTTCCAGAAAATGATGGCTAAACAACGTGTGGGCCTAGTGCAAAATGAAACCCGAGGACCCCAGCTGGGGAAAAGAAGCTCCAGCCCCTCACCGAGGGCCTACTGTCTCAGCCCAGGGGACTGCAAAGCATTACAACCTCCCTGCCTGATGCTGTCAGCACTTGCATTGAGGGTGGGTGGGTGAGAGATCATAGTGAAGCTGTCCATCGAATACACCAAGGCCCTCTCAGCCTGGGATGGGATGGCCATGCCTCAACCTGCCCAGAGATGCAATGGACCACACATCTGACCCCAATGCTTCCTAGAGTTCAAGTCCCTGTGGGGTAGCGGGGGGAGGGGTGGTAGAGGGTAACAGCAAAATGTGTCCACCTCCACCTCATGCCCCCAAACTTCCTGGCCGCTGCTCCAGGTGGAGGCAGTAGGGGTCATGGAGCTGGTGCAGGAAGAGGGAGGCAGTGAAGGAGCTGAGGGAGGGAGGGAGGCAGGCAATGAGTGTTGGGACTGCACAAGAGCTGGGGCACCACGCCCCAACACACGCTCTGTTCTTCTATTAAATTGAAGATACAAAACCCAAACGCAGAGATAAAATTAGTAAGAATTTCAAGATAACGACCACAGAGCATCAAACCCCTGAGCATGGGTAGCATGTGCAGCGATGTGACTGCTTTGGGAGCAGCCTAGGAAGCTTATCCTGCCTCTAGATTTATAGCCCCATCATCTTGGAAACGTTAAAACACCCTCCTCCCAAAAATACTCTGTGGAGACGGAGCTCGTGAGTCAATTATGAATGCCTTGGAGATGACCTGCTACCACCTTAGTCACTGTAGTCTCAGACTTGGGAGGAATAGCGCTACATCAACCAACAATGCTCACTGGCTCTGTTTCTCCACAGATGCAGGTCATGGTCGCCTGTTGCAAAACTGAACACAGATTTTGAATAATATTACATAAGTGACTCTCTCAGCCTTCTTTCATGCCTCAAAACTATTCATAATGCAGCACGATTTTGTGAAATCCTCCTGAGACAGGCGACAAATGAGTTGCCTCTGCATTATTCTTCCATTGTCACATCCAGCCTCTGATTCTGGGGGCCCACTCACCCCTGAGCTAACACATTCCAGTCTGAGACCTCTCTCCCCATTAGGGAGGACCTCAATGTATTCAAGTGGATTTTTCTTCAGTATAATGTTTGCTTTCTGATCCTGGTTCTGCACTATACATACAATATATTTAATTCATTTTTCTTGTGAAAGCTATTTAAATATTTAAGGAGAGTTAAAATATCTTCTTTAGATTAATATGCTTTATATTTAGCAGCTGAGAAAAAGTCAGTTAATTCATCCTGCTAATAATTATTGAGTGTCTCCTCTTTGTCAGTGTGTAAAGATAAACATGATTTACAAGAGAGGCATTGCTCCTGCTCTGAACGACTGCAATGGTGTTGGTTAAACTGACAATTCTTCAAACAAACTAAGTCTGATACATGGGGTGGGGGGTGCCAAGTGCTAGGGAATCAGAGAACAAAAGAATCTAACCCACAGGCACCTGAGTATCAGCCAGGTAAACATGCACAGCTGTGAACAGGGATTGCCGAGAAGGGGTAGGAGGAGGATTGGAAGTATCCCAGGTAGGTATAAAAATTATATTATATACCAAAGGCAAATTACAACATGATATAACTAAGAGAGCTAAATTGATACTCTGGTTCATCTGGGAATAATGTGCAGAGGATGCAATGATGAAATAAAATGAAGCAGGACCATGTAGACCACTGTAAATATGTCAACAAGTTGGAATTTGACTTGAAGGTTAAAGAAATCATTCCAGTGATTTCAAAGTAACCTGTTCATATTTTGGTTAAAAATAGATTACTCCAAATGCATGATGAGACAGGGCAAGAATGAAAGAAAGACTTGAGGCCACAAGACCAGCTCTAGCAATGGACCCATGTGCAGGAGAAAGCAGGCACATTGATTTTCTCAGTGAAGTAAATACTCTATTAACTTTCTTTGCAAACACTCTGTAAATCAAAAATTGTTCTAAAGATGAAGTTTATTAAAAACTTGATTATCTACATATTAATCTCAATAAGTAAAAAATATAACAGAAAATCTTAAATGAGAAATGTAAGAGCAAACATAGTAAAATTAAACAAATATTAAAAAGAAAGCCAATACAACCTGTTTGTCTTTTAAGTAAGAATCGTGAAATAAAAATAATTATGGTGAGATTAACCAAAACAACCAAGCAACAATATGAAAAAGAAACTGGGAAAACAATCGTAAAATAAGAATGGGACATTCACAGGCTGTGTGGAGATTCTGAAAATTGTAACAGTACAATAAATTCCTTTAAGACAATAAAAATCAGTCCAACAGAAAAATATAGGGGGAAATGTAGGCAAAATATTTAAGAATGTTCCAAAACTGGTGAAATCTATCAACTCAAAACTTCCAGGAGGTAGGTCAAGCCAGGATTGGATAAAGATTAAGAAAGCCTCCTTAAAGAACACATACAGAAGCTGCTGAAAAATCAATGACAAAGGCACAAATCTGGAAAAGAACAGATAATCTTACATGAAATGACAATTATATTGACAGATAAATGCCCAAAAGAGACACTGGAAGCAAGAATCAATTGAATATCCTTAAAGACTAAAAAGGGGGGGAAAAGCTAACCTAAATGCAATGTTTAATAAAAATATCTCTCTCTTGAACTTACTGAAACCACAGAGCAAAGGTATAAAGTTGCATTTCAGACTCTGGACATTAGTCAACTCAGGACACTGATCCTTGAGATGCGGGTAGCAAAGCGGGCTCTATGTATGGTAGTCCCTCCCAGCTAACGTTTGGGAGAGAGTTTCCAGGCCACAGACCAGTGAGGGGACAGGCAGAGGGGACAGGCTCTCCCTGAATTGAAAAGGTAGAACCAGGAGCCCAGAAAAGCCAAGGCATCTAGAGTTCCCAGGACTGAGGACGAGAGAGGGGAGAGCTACAGAGTGGCAAAGACTCAGCGTACCAGAGAGGGTACTAGGGGAGTCAAGCATGGCGCAGGCCAACGCAAGGGCTGGCCACCTGAGACTGGGGAAAGAGACACCCGATGGGGCAGGAGAAACAAAGCTGAGAGCTCATACAGGAATATTGACATGCCGCCCGTCGTGGGAAGCTTTGTAAGTCCAGCAGCGGCGGATACTCACTCAGAAGTGCATTGCCTCGGCATTGGTGTAAAATCAGCCCGAACCGAGAGGTTTCTTGTTCTGCCTGCAAGGCTCCCAGCAGGGTGAAAATCACAAGACTTGGCAAGCGGTCAAAAAATAGAGTCATTCAAAAAGAATAGCATAAAGTATAACCCAGAATGATGAGAAAAAAAATCAAACCGTAGTAGATCCAGAGTGAGACAAATGAGAGAATTAATTCAAAATGGCTTGAACTGTTATAGAGCTTTATTCCATATGTTCAAGGAGATAAAGGCTGAGAGTGTTAAGTAGAGATACAGAAGGTATAAATAAGACTCAAATTGGAAATTTTAGAGGTAAAGAGAAGACAGTGGCTAAGAAAAGTAGACGCAGAAGAAAAGTTGTGTGAACATGATGGCATGGCATGGATGAGCTGAGCAACAATGTCAAACCACCTAAATAGGTGCAGCCGGAATCCCCAAAGAGGAAACGTTGAAGAAGAAAAATGTTTTAAGGACCAATGTCGATTTTATAATATGATTTTATTGATTTCATAGAGGAAGGGACAGGGAGGGAGAGATAGAAACATCCATGTTGAGAGAGAATCATGGATTGGCTGCCTCCTGCACACCCCACACTGGGGATGGAGCCCGCAACCCGGGCATGTGCTCTGATGGGAATTGAATCGTGACCTCCTGGTCCATAAGTCGATGCTCAACCACTGAGTCACACTGGCCAGGCCTTATTATATATATAATCCTCAGCTGAAGACATGCAGAGAGAGAGAGAGAGAGAGAGAGAGAGAGAGAGAGAGAGAGAAAGAAGATAGAGAGAGAGACATTGATTGGTTGCCTTCCGTACATGCCCCACTTGGGTATGTGCCTTGATCAGGGATTGAATGGTTAACCTTTTGGTGCACAGGATGACACTCAACCAACTAAACCACTCTGGCCGGGCAGGACCAATGTCCATTTAAAAAATGTTGAAATTTGCGAACCCACAGAGCTCAATGAACTACAAGCAAAAGAGGCTACACCTACATCATATTCAAAATTCTTAAAACAATGAGAGAATCTTAAAACCAGTCAGAGGTGGAGGAGAGGAAAACACACTGTGGACAGAGACCCTAATTTCTCATCAGAGATGATGCAAGTTAGAGAGACTGTAGAACAAAATGTTTAACAAAATAAAAGGGAGGGGGAGGGAGATCTCTTGAGAATTCTGTGCAACCAGGTATCTTTCAAAAACGATGGGAAAATAAGAACAATTTAGTTGCACAGGATCTGAGAGGCTTCCCCTCAGCAGAGCTTCAGGGACAGTAAAGGAAGTCCTCCAGGGAGAGGACAGGATGCCGACAGAGACAAAGAAGATTGGCAGCGGAATGGGGCCTACGTGGGGGCATGATCGCACTTGACAGCAGACTTGGGTAAGTTGACAATGTAAATTGGAAACCAGAAGATAATCACTAAATAACCAAAACAATGAAATGCAGCTAACAGGTCTTAAAGGAGAAAAGGGAAGTGTAAAACCACTCAATTATGTATTGAAAGTATAAACATTCATATGCTTTTTTCCTAGTGAGTGCAGCACTATTAGTAATAGGTAAGTTCAGAAATAACTAAACAGTGCATCAGTAGAAGATTTGTTGAATGTACCCGCACCATGGATGACTGCTATACAGTTTTAATGTAAGGAGGGATACAGCTTTTTTCCTACATACTGCTTTGGATTGTTTTCCAAGAAAAAAAGCAAATTTAATAAAAATCTGTAGATTATGTTACTATTCATCTAAGAAGGATACATATATTTAACAATGAAATAATAAAATGTTATTATACAAAGAGAAAGGGAAGATAGTAATGGATAAGGGCCAATATTTTTAAAATATACTTTGTTTGACAAATTTATTTTGAAACCATGTAAGTAGCTTACACAAATAATAAAAAATGTTTTAAAATCAAACTCTTAAGAAACAAATGAAAAAAATGAACTAAAAGTTATTAATTTTGTCACAAAACCTTACAGAGTCAAACTATTCCAAATGACTTTAAGTTCAAAAACATATATACATATATACACATATAGATGTAGATAGGTAGATGATAGATATTCTAACATTCTTAGATGTGAAATGGAAAATTATATTGGGAACCAGAATTTTCACCATGGAAATAGACTATATCAATCTAACAGTGATATTGGCAAAGTAAATTTATGCTGATTGTCATTGATGATGTATTTGGTTGTATTTATTAAATCTTATCTTGTGATTTTTTTTAAAGTTTACTTTATCTTTTTCTTGTCTCGAGGTATTTTCCTTTAGTGGTGATTTTTAAATATTGTGTTCTATATCTCAAAATATACATCTCCTTTAGTTTAGAAGCTATGCACATTATTTCTAGTGAATTAAAGACTTTTAATTTTTTGCATGCCTTTCTAACTTAAACATTCTAATATCAAAATATTCTCATTCTTCATCCCTAATAGAAAAGCTAACTTCTAATCTTCTGAGTTAATATTACCCAATCTTTCATTACCTTGTTTTATATTAACCAAGCTAGGCATTATTAATATCCCTTTATGCAGACCCCTTGTGATGGTCGTATTATTTCTGAATTGTGGTGACTGTGTGCAGTGGAGGGTTCTATGTGTCTGGGTCTGAATGACCGGGACATGACTGGCGCTGTGCACACACAGGCCTGCTTCTGAGCAGGGAGACTTTGGTTGCAGAATGTTGCAGGGAACGATAGCCACGGGCCATGTCACTTCACACCGACCAAGGGCGGGGTGGCCCGTTTGGAGGCACATATTGTCACATTCAGTGAGAAACAGAGCAAAAGCCCAGCCACCCATTATGAGTGGTGACCAGAGAGGCCAGATACGTCACCCAGTGGAAAGGGGGTGGGGGCAGCAAATACAGCTTCTGTGAGCAGAGGTCACTTCATCATCAGAACACGCCTGAAACCACTGGTTCCTTCCCCCCATTTTTCAGAGACCGCATGGGCCCTCGTCTGCTAGGACTGTCATAGCAAAGTGCCACACACTCACACAACAGAAAATGTTCTCATGGTTCCGGAGGCTACAGGTCAGAGGTCAAAGTGTCCAGGGTTGGTTCCTCCTGGGACTCTCTTCTGGGTGTAGATGCCGTCTTCTCCGCCGGTGTCCTCTAGTGTCTTGCTCGGGGTGTGTGTAGCCACATGTCCTCTCCTTGGAAGGACACTAGTCATATTGGAGTAGGACCCACCCCCACTGACCTCATTTTTTTTAAAATATATTTTATTGATTTTTTACAGAGAGGAAGAGAGAGGGATAGAGAGTTAGAAACATCGATGAGAGAGAAACATGGATCAGCTGCCTCCTACACACCTCCCACCGGGGATGTACCCGCAAACAAGGTACATGCCCTTGACCAGAATCGAACCTGGGACCCTTCAGTCCGCAGGCCGACGCTCTATCCACTGAGCAAAACCGGTCAGGGCTCCACTGACCTCATTTTAACTCAGTCACATCTTCAAAGACTCCATCTGAAAGTACAGTCACACTCTGAGGGACTGGGGCTGTGAATGTCATTGAGGGGAGGGGAGAACCATTCAGCCCATAACAATGTCCTTGAGGCTTATTGGATTAAATAGGACACATGATAAATTAGGGAAGCCAGCATTCAGAGCAACCCCTTTGTTATCAATCCCATGATTTTATGATGGAAAATTCCAACCAGATAGGTCTCTACAATTTAGAAAGTTATTAGTAGTATTTCACGCATACTGTCGCTTATTAAAATGTTTTCATCCAAATGCTTAACCACTTATACTTACATCCCATTACTTTCAATCATGTCGGGACAAAGCTAACTAAAGTAAAGACAAACAAGGGAGAAAAAAATGTTCCCAATGGTCACCCTGCTGAGAAAACGATTGCGTAGCTGTTTCATTTTCAAATATGAAGTGCAAGTTTAGATGTATTTGTGTAGCCAGACAGAGATAAATTTGTTTTGAGAAACTAAATTTATCTGAAATCAAAATGGCTTACACTTAACGGGTCTAGTTTATTGCTAGCAAGCATTGCTTTGATGGTTCCTTATCTTTTGGTGATCAAAGATATATATGTTTACTTTCCTCATTCAGAATTTTTTATAGACCCATTTTTCATATGTCACCTTGCTTATGCGTAAGCCTACCTGCAAGTCCGATCTGAACACAGCGAGCGTGCCTGCTGCTATCTGCTGGGCCTTCCACGACAGGTGAGGATTGGGATTTAGTGTCCCTCCTCTGCTTCTTTCCCAAGGCTGTGGACTTGCTCGGGATGCCATCTCTCTTAGAGGCAGTGCGACTGCTGGGAACGTGTAGCTCTTACCATGCGACTGTTCCTCAGAGCTAACATTATGTTCAATAATCTCCCCAAAGAAAGAATTCACGTTCAGGTTTTATTAATTTCGAATTGTCCATGTCAAATCTCAGAAAATAATATTATTGATCATGGGTATTGTTCAGGACACTGAAATGAAGGATCATTGGTGAAGAAAACAACAACGTCAATTTTAAAAAATATATGGCATTGGTCCAGAAAGTCACACTCAAAATAGATGTCAATTTACATAACAGGGATATTATTCTGGAATAAAATCATTGCTTCCTAAAAGTTGTAGAGTGGTGATAAGGTTATTCAAGAAGGTAGGAAATAGAGGCCATGGCTAAGGTTGAAAGCCAGATAAGATGGCTTTCCAAGTGCTGTTATTCTTGCTGTCAGTATGTCTACTTGTCCCTGAGAAACCTCCAGGCTCAGCTCACTGCCTTCTGAGTGTCGAAAAGTAGTTAAAGATGCATCAACACACGCTGTCAACCCGTTGAGGCAGTATGTTGAACCTCAAGGTTGCAGTAAGTGAAATCTAATATTTATAGTTTACACATGTCAGATTCATCTAATTTAGACAGTAGCTTTTAAGTTCAGTGAAAACCATAATTTATAACTTGGGCTTCATAACATTGATAGGTTTTTATACATTTTTAAAAATTTATTTCAGATAGGAAGAGATAGAAACATCAATGATGAGAATCATTGATCAGCTGCCTCCTGCACGCCCCCTACTGGGGATTGAGCCTGCAACCCAGACATGTGCCCTTGACTGGAATCGAACCTGAGACCCCTCAGTCCACAGGTCAATTCTGTATCCACTGAGCCAAACTGGCTAGGGCGGTTTTTATGACTACAATTCAAAACCACTTTTAGAAAACATATTAGTCTGTTGTTTCTAACATACTTAATCTAGAATAAATGAGAGTGGGGCAGGTGAATATTACTTCAAAGGGCTTATTGTATACTGAATCTAATATATCCGAACCTGCATTTACCTTTAAATACATATGAATTTTAATGGTAATTGTTTTTTCCTTTCTAAACTCTCCTGACTTATGAAGCATGATGCTCAGCATGCTTGTCTATATTTCCCTTTTGTATATTTTATAAAAAGCATTTTAAGAATCACTTCATAGCTTAGTGGGAGACTTGTATGTCTTGGGTGTTTTTAAATGAATTTTCTCAATCATGTGCATTTAGTGTGTTCTTAATGAAAAATGAAATGCTTCTATAGGAGACCATTTCTCTCCGGTGATAAGAAACCTAGGATATCCAAACAAAATCTTGGTAGGAGAGTGGATGTGCAGGTACGAGGGGAGATCTGCCCCTCTGATAGGGAGGTCCTTGGCTTACAGCCACCACTGTTGGGAAGACCTTAGGTGCCTCAGCCCTCCAGAGGAGCCGCAATGGGATCGGAAGCCCAGTGTGACATGTGACCATGACATCAATACTTGGGGTAGAAACATTTCTAAGTGGCCCTAGATGATTTCTAAATGAGCCTAGAATATTTCTAAAAGGCCCTAGAGGGTTGCTGTAATGTCACCTTGAAAGACCCACTACGCTATGATCTTCTGATGAAAGGAACGAGGCCCAGGAACAAGCAGCTATAATTCCGCCATGTATCAAGCCTTTCGCAGTCAATACCTACGCTTGGTGTCTATGTCAGTGTGAATGCGTCATTTCCCTCTCTTAGGACAGCAGCTGAGCAGATAAGGAGGAAGCAAAGAGCCTTAATAGCAGTCCTGGCACTAGAGCGCCCTCGGGCAGAAGCGCACAGAGGGACTAAAAACAACAGCAAAAGAACTAGAAGAAGGTTGGCAGACGTGACATGGATGACCATGCAGGTCTGACTCAAACCCAGATATTCCAGTCGCTAAAAAAGGGGGTTCCTAGTTACCTATGTCTACCTCCCAATAGTCTGAATCTTCAATAAATCGTGTCCGCCTCACAGCACAGACTCAGTGTTCCTCTTAGCCACCTTGTAAAAAATTATTTTTATTTTGTTCACTTTGCTACATACTTAACAAGGAGCAATTTTATAACATAACTAGTTTCCCTTTAAAGGCAATGGGTTAAGAGTTTATGCTGGTTAAAAAATACTGCCATTTTCACATCGAGGTTTTCTTACAGTCTTCAATAAACTGACATTGGTCAACACCGATATTTATTTACAAATTGTATTTCACCAAATCTTACCGCATATTTTGTTAAAATGTGTCATTCATCACCCTCAGTTTTAAATTATGCTGTATAGAATTTTTTGTCACTGTTATTACAATCCTATGTTCTTGGACATAATATCCTCTAAGTACTTATCCATTTAGCCATTCTTCAAGAAATTAGGTCAACCTAAAATTTTAAGAGACACTCAATAAAATAAAGCATAAATTTAAAAAATCTTAAATGCATTTCAGATATACTCATAATCCTTCCAGGAGGAGTGAAAAAGGAATATATTAGCTAGTTTGACACTTATACATTAATACATGTATTTCCATAATGGAACTATATTTCAATTAAAAATGCCTATTATGAAAGTCAGCTGAGTTCATGAACTGTCTCAGAAAATGAAGAATCAGGACAATCCCATGGGTTAGGCATTTGCTAGCATAATATTTACTTATATTAGAGGCCCCTTGCATGGAATTCTATACTCTGAAGAAAACTGTGTGCTCGCACCCGACCTGCACCCGCTTTGGCCTGGTGCTGCCTATGTCCGCCACCACACACCCCAGTTCCCCAGTTCCCTGGTTCCACGGAGCCCCCTGATCGATCGCCCCACAGAGGGTGGCCTGGGCCTCCCTCTGTGGGGCGATTGCGGAGCGCCTACCATCAATTGCCTCCTGACCGGTTGCCTGGGCCTCCCTCCCTGGAGTGATTGTGGGACAATGGTGGGCCCCCAAACCAATCACATTGCATCTGGCTTGGCTGGTCTGGCGCCAGTGCGTGTCATAGCCTGGTGGTCCAGAAGGTCGTCTGGACGGTCATTCTGCTGTTGGATCATTCGGTAGATTTGCATATCACACTTTTATTATTACAGATGGGAGGAGGGGTAGAGGAAACTATCCTGGGGCACTAAGGAATAGTAAGATGTAAGATGATGACAATGAACACAGGAAGATAAGTCTGTTGCATGTTTTGAGTTTTACAAATTCCAAAATATAAGGTCAAATAATTACTGCCAGAAGTTCCAGCTTCTACCAAAAGTAAAGACAGCTGGTAGAAGTATTTTCTATGGAAAGTATATGAAAAAACAAAGGTAGGATAAAGGTAAGTGGGCAAGATACAAAGTGTTGAGGAAGAAAGGGAACAGGAGGGTAGAAACAGCAGGATTGTCCCACAGAGTCAAGAGTTCAATCAGCACAGCGATTGTGAACTTCAGAGTCCCCTCTCAGCATGGTTACACAGTTTTCTTCAGAGTATAGCAGGTGGGCTTGTCAAAGATATTATTTTAACAAGAGTTCACTCTGCCCTATCAAGGGATACAGATCGTCTTTCTTAAAATACATACATATATGTATACTTAATATACATATATATATATATATATATATATATATATATATATATATACATACATACATACATATAACTGATTTTAGAGAGGAAGGGAAAGAGAGAGAGAAATAGAAAAATCATGAGACAAAGATGAGAGAGAATCATTGATTGGCTGCCCCCACTGGGGATCTAGCCCACAACCTAGGCAAGTGCCCTGACCGGGAATCTAACCCTGACCTCCTGGTTCATGGGTTAATGCTCAACCACTGAGCCATGCCGGCTGGGCCAGATAGTCCTGATTGTAGGAAGTGGTATAAGGATTGGCCCCTGGGTTTACCCTGGATGAACAGGGAGGTACACAATAAAGGGGTGGGGTGACCAGTGCTGGGTCATGGCACTGAACCTGTGTGGGGCTGACTTTCCTTGGAGGATGGTGACATCTTTGAAATGATAGTCTAAGGGACTGAATGGGTGATGAAAACGTCCCTGGCTATCACCGCTGGAATGAGCGGCTAAGGCGGGAGGAGGGCAAGTTCACTGGAGAGCAGGGGCTCCAGGGTTTTAGTTTTCAGCATATTTAATTTATGAGTAAATTATCTTATTAATAACAGTGTTAATTAACTTTATTTATTTACCCAAATTATTAGTAATTAGCAATTTAATGTAATGAACCTAGGTTAAATAAACCATGTTTCGGTCAGAAAAGATTACTTTTAAATGTATTATTATTTTTTAATTTCCTGGAACTTTCTTTTTTGTTTTCTTATGTTCTTTTCATGATTTATTATGTTTCCCTTATGACTGAGAATTTAGGGACACAAAAGAGTATATTGATCCAGAAAACAAACAAACAACAACAACAAAAAAAACACTTTCAAATAAAGAAATGATCATGAGTTTGATGAAGAGACAGATCAGAAGGAAACCTCGAACCTAGAGTTCTTCCTGATTTACATAAACAAGTGCATAATGTAGATAAAATAACTGTCCTGGGAATGCCGGAGCTATCTAAAGAGAAAGGAGAGGTTGGTGGCCTCAGGAGCTCAGCTGGGCGGGGACAGGTGCTGGGCTGTCAGGAATGGAAGAAGCTGGCCCACGCCATGAGCCAGACATGAAGGAGCGAGGCTCTCATCACGCTCTGATAAGGGATAAGCAAGAGTCTAAAACCTGAGGCAATGCCATCACCCCTAGACAATCGTCCATGAGCTGGCCATGCCTACTCATGCTCCCGGGAATGGAGTCTGGTTGAGGGTCAGACCCCGGGAGTTCTCTCCGCTACTAAAACCCCAAAAAAAGTTCCTGCTCTTTAATAGACACTGTGAAGGGCCAGGAGTAGAAAAGTGCCAAGTACTGAATCAGCATGGGGACACAGATCTCCCCTTCCTGACCCCACTAGAGGTCTCCTCAGAGGCTCCTGGAGAAGACCTTTGCCCAAAACCTCCGATGAAGAGACCTGGAGATGCAGGGACTGTGCTCAAGCCTGGTGTGGGCACGGCAGCCTCCAGGAGGTCAGCCAGGGAAAGCCCTTGTAATGACCTGTGGTCACACCCGAAAGGTCACACACCAGGGCTCTAACCGGAAGCCAGGCTCCTCAGGTGGAGGCCTCTTTTCAAGCAGCGCTTCATGTCTGACCACTCACTGAGATCCTGTGAAAATCCTATACAATTTGTTTTATGTTTCAGACTAATGAGTTATGATGTCTTTCTCTCCAGTTGTGAATATTAAGCTGGTGAAACGTAGTAAATAATGGCTACCACTCTCCATGTGGTTGCTCAGACTATATGGGTGAACTTGAATGTTTTGCAGGTGCATTATGGGAAAATGGGGGAATAGAAGTGTAGGCCATCTGGCCTCCTTCAACCACAGGAAGAAAAATGTGGTGTAAATGCCATCATCTTAAACTCAGGGGAGACAGGAACTGGGTGTCACGGGGTTCGTGCTGATGGCTCCCTGTCAGCTCTATGACCCTCATGTAGATTTGTATCATGAGAATCAATGGTCCCCTCTCACTCTAACGGGCACAGTCAGATGTCAGGGCAGCAGAGGATCTGGACTTAGGGGTGACTGGAAGCTCAGGACCTTCAGGACCCTGTTTCTCCATCACTTGTCTGAACCCAACCACTAGAGACCTGTCCCTTTACTTACTAGCATCATGTGTGTAGATGAGCTAGACAATTGCCACTGGGGTGCATTACCAACCCATGCCTATTCATGCCCATTTTGGCTCTGATTAGACCTGGATCTAAGTGAAGCATATACACCACTTAATACAAATGTAACGAATCCACTCTTGATGAGATCATTTTTAAGCTTCTAGATTGTTCCACGGTGATATCTCATTCGGTACTTTCAAAGCCCCCCTGAGGCAGGTGCTGTTAGTCCTTTTACAAAGGAAGAAACGGTGGCTTAGAGGGAGGAATTAGTCTGTCCAAGTTCACACAAGTATAGGACCAGGGAATATGACAAACTTCCGGAAACTCTGAGATAAACATATTAGCACCAGGATTGAATTTTCTTTAGTTTACATAGAGCCGAGCAGAATCCATGGGCACCCCAACAACACCTTTATAAACATAAAAAGAAAATGCTATGCCAGCTTCGTTTGAACTTAACATACCCCAGGGAGAGTTACATCCCCTATCTTCCATTACTGGAAAAAACGCACCCCAATAAGGCCTTGACTACCATGCTATTTTTCATTTAAAACCTATTAGCATGGTGAAAATAAATAATACCCTAACAGTTTCCAAAAAACACAAAACAACATCAATAGCTCTTGTGGTAAATATTCACCACGGCGTTTCATTTGACAAGGTTATCACAGGATTTTTCATCTTTGTGTTTTAATAAATTGCTATCATTTTTTTCTTCGCATTAGACTAGCGAGCTTTCCATAGATGGAAGTTATAACCCAATCATCTTGGAAGCGTAATATTTATTCTACTTGCTAATGCTGTTAGGAATTTTCTTATAGTCCAACGGGGAGTACTTGTGTTTACTTGGAATAAGTCTGTTTTTATACATAGCAATATAAATGCTTGGATCTATGCTCTTAGGTGCCAAGTTCACGGATACTGTTGGAGGGAGTGGGATGGGAAGGCTGATTCCAGGCACTAGTCACGTGATTTTTTTTTTTTTTGTCTCCTGGTTACCAGAGTGAGCTCAGTTTTAGCAGATTCATCCAGGTGTATAACTGGTACATGAAGTATATGATGACATGTGACTTTTCCATATTCATATAAAACCCAATTTAAAAAGTGTTTTAAAAAGTCAATGTTACAAAGTAGAAAGCGTCCTTTACAAAAGTCATTTTGTCAATGATAATGTGATAGATGTTTAAAGGAAAAGATGGGACTCACTGGGAGGAAATCTACCTCGCGGCTCTCTCTCTCACAGCTTTCAATACGTCGCTCCAACTTTACATCTAAATATAGATCGGGAGGCTTGATTTAATTTCTCCGAATTTATTTATTTGCACCCAGACACCACGGACCCCTGGTCTTCTCACTGTAAGAGCTAAATCACCACGTGCCCCAGGCCAGAGCAAGCTGCCGTCCTGAACCATTGCCGGGCCTCTGCCCATCGGCTGCAGGCACGGAAGCAGGTTGCACAGTGGAAAAGAAAAGGAAAAAAGAAAAAAACAGTGGACATTGCCCTGGCTGGTGTGGTTCAGTTGGTTGAGCATAGTCCCATGTACCAAGAGGTTGCTGGTTCAATTCCTGGTCAGGGCACATGTGTTAAAGAACGGAGAAAGAGTGAAATTAAAATATTGGTCAAGTTTCAACTTGATATAATGTCTTCAAAATATTGTGTAAAAAAAAAAGAGAGAGAGAGAGAGAGCGCTAAATCACTAGCCCTGCCACTGAAGTCGCTTGAGGGTGCGTGTCTCCTGTTGGTTGTGCCTCTCTGAACCCCATGGATGTGATAACCGTGTTAAAAACATAAAAACGGGCTGATGTTGGTTTTGAAGTGGGACCTGAAGGATTTTACTCAGACTGGACTCGCTGTGGCGAGAAGGCTGTTTCCCTGGAAGAGGAAGACAGAGGGGAGATGCTTTGGCTGCGGGGAGCGAACCTGGCGCGCATCTCCCCGCAGTAAACAGCCCGGTGCTGCCTGGAGCCCAGCGGGACGGGGTCCCGGGTGGAGGCCTCGTGCTCCGGCATGAAAACTGTGTTTCCCCGTCAGCCCTGGAGCCAACGGCACCGACGGTCCTTTTCCTCGCCCCGGAGCGAGGCGGCTCCGAAGGTCCAAGCTGCTAACGTGTCATCCAGGAGCCCAGGACAGAGGACCCTTCCTCCCGGCACCCCCGCCTGGCCTTCCTGGGGGGACCCCATTATGGGAACAGACACCGGCCTGAGGCCGGGGCGGGCCCACAGCAGGGCTGCCCAGAGCTGGGTCCTGGGGGCCAGGGGCTGAGCAGGGCGGGGCTACAGATGGACAGGACCTGGGAATCGGGCCGCTCACCACAGGTGACATCTGGTCCGGGGTTCACGTTCGGAGGAAGGTCCCGGAGCTCCGGGGGCTCAGTCTGTGGAGGTCTGCGTCCCACGGGAGAGATGTTTGGATGAGAAGGACAGCATGGGGCCTCCCTCCTCCGGCCCTGCTGTTCCCCCCACCTTGCGGGAGGAGATGCGCCTCTTGGAAGGACGCCCTGCGGCGGACAGAACACCCACAGGAGAGAGCAACGCAGAGGCCCGAACCGCCTGCTGCAGGGGGGCTCCGTGTTCACCGGGCTGGTGATGAAGTGGGGCTCTGGGACTGGGTCCCTGGGGCTGGGGGCTCTGGGCCCAGCCCCAGAGCCCCCAGCCCCCAGCCCCAGAGCCCCCAGCCCCCAGCCCCAGGGCCCCCAGCCCCAGAGCCCCCAGCCCCCAGCCCCAGAGCCCCAGCCCCAGGGCCCCCAGCCCCAGGGACCCAGTCCCAGGGCCCCGGCCAGCCCAGCGGCAGGAGGGGCGGTAACTGCTCTGCAAAGAACTGGGCAGCCATCGAGGGCCACTGCTTTGAAATGTGACCAAGGGAGCGGAGTCCGTTTTCTGTTTGGTTTGTTTTGTACTTAGGACCTCCTCTGCCTTCACTGACAAGCTTCACCGTAAACATACTTTCTCTCTCTGAGGACAGGAGCGTGCGCCCTCCCCCCAGATTCATTCCGCCATACGGTCAGCTGGCCTCAACTAACAGTGTTTCATTTAATCGGTTG
This sequence comes from Cnephaeus nilssonii, assembly GCF_951640355.1. Lineage (NCBI taxonomy): Eukaryota > Metazoa > Chordata > Mammalia > Chiroptera > Vespertilionidae > Cnephaeus > Cnephaeus nilssonii. The sequence goes on from NC_137083.1 coordinate 2,564,104, forward strand.
GGGGGACATTGGTTACCAAGGCCCCACAGCGTTCAGTGCAATGCTGGGGCATGTCATTTGTAGGTTACACGGTGAGCCCCCTGCAGAGTGGCGGAGCAGTTTGGAGGACAGGCAGGCGCTCTGGAAGGAACCTGTCTGAGGACTTACCTCTGGTGGTGGAAGGACAAGGAGCAGGAAGATGCCCCCCATTCCTTTCCCATCCCTATTTGGGGTGCTTTCTTCAGTCTAGAAACATAGTTTCCGTTTTCTGAGTGATCTTTCTATTGTGTAATTTTTGAAGCTGATGAAATTGCATAACTAATTTGTTCAAGCATCTGTTTAATATTTTTACCTCGAATTAGCCCTACAATTAGTTATTCTATGTTATTTCCAAAAGGCGTCGTGTGCAGACACAGGGACTAGACCAGGTTCAAAGGGCCAGGGATGTTCAGGCAAGCAGGCAGGAAACGGGGTGATGGACAGACTGAATAATGAGCACCCAGAGTCCCCTCACCCAGGGAGGCACTCACCCAGGGAGACCCTCACTCAGGGAGGCCCCACACCCAGGGAGGCCCCTCACCCAGGAAGGCCCACACCCAGGGAGACCCCACACCCAGGGAGGCCCCTCAACCAGGGAGGCCCCGCACCCAGGGAGGCCCACACCCAGGGAGACCCCACACCCAGGGAGGCCCCACACCCAGGAAGGCCCCACACCCAGGGAGACCCCACACCCAGGGAGGCCCCTCAACCAGGGAGGCCCCACACCCAGGGAGACCCACACCCAGGGAGACCCCACACCCAGGGAGACCCCACACCCAGGGAGGCCCCACACCCAGGGAGGCCCCTCACCCAGGGAGGCCCCGCACCCAGGGAGACCCCGCACCCAGGGAGACCCCACACCCAGGGAGGCCCCACACCCAGGGAGGCCCCACACCCAGGGAGGCCCCACACCCAGGGAGACCCACACCCAAGGAGGCGGGGCCAGAGCACAGCTGGTAGCCATCCACAGAGGGAATCCACTCAGTAACATGTCACTTGAGAGAAGCTGGGGCTGGGAGGTGGGGGGTGGAAGGGGGGAGGGATGGATAAAGTAAGGGAGCCTCAAATCCTCAAGGGGAGGAGACCAGCTTTCTGAAGGAGAACTCAGTGGCCCTTAAACACAAGCACAGCCAAAGGAACGGGACACGTGGGGGACTGGACCCAGGAAGAGAGAGGCTCTGATGGAGGAGCTGAGCTTCGGGGTCAGAGGTCATCCTGCGCATCTCTGCAAGCAGCCCTGTCAGCCCTGGGACGAGGCCATGGGTCCCAGGGGAGCACGAGGGTAACTTACCTGAGACTGTGGCAGAGGCGGCCTGTGATCGCAAAGCTGCGGCTCCGGCTCCGGGGAGGCTTGGTCACCCTCGGGGCGTTCACCAAATTCACGCACACACAGAGGCAGTCTAATGTTTGATTTTAAATCAGGATTGCTCGGGGGGTGGCTACGGATGCAGAGGAGAGGCAAGTATCCCCACGTGGTAGCAGGGATTAAAGAGGGCTCGCTTATGCCCCTGACCACCCTCCTGCTCAGAGCGATAAAGCAGAATATTGTGGGAGCCCTTCCCATGTCCCAAGTGGCTCAGGGTTCCCTGTTCAGGGTTCCTTGTTCTGGAGAAGGCCGCACACAAATGAAGAGACTGGAAAAGATCTAATTTGGGAAATTGGGGGGCCAGGCGGGAGTCCACCTCTAGGGGGAGGACTCCCACTGCTCTGGCCTTGCCATCCCTTTTATTGGGGTTCTGAGATACACCCATAGCCTTTAGGCAGGAAATTCCAATAATAGACAATCAGCAAGAATTTACATATGATGAACAGGTGGAGGTTTCTTTAACTACCAATGTCTCAACTAAACAGTGAGTGAATAGCTCCGACCATTCAGAGCGATTAAGGTTGACCAGCCTTCCGGATTCCCTTTTCACATTTCTCTATTAGTGACAATGTTCGGTTTCCGGCAGAATATGGGCACAATACACTCCTGAAACAAACATTCCCAATTCTTCATTCATTTTACCAACATCTTTCTCACATAGACAAAGTCAGACTCATGGGCTCGTCTGGCTGGTTGGAAAGGATTCAGGATTGATCTCTCTCTCTCTCTCTCTCTCTCTCTCTCTCTCTCTCTCTCCTCTCCCTCTTCCTTAAAAGAAAAAAAAAAAGGAAAGGATGAAGGTTTCCCAGTTCCTAAGCAATGGGTTGGGATCTCTGCCTCCCCATTCCTGATCCCACTAGAGAGAAACCCAAGGAGGACTCAGAGTAAGACTTACCTGAAGCAAATATTTTTCACCCCGTCAACAACAGGACTAACGTGTGACGTGGCTCAGGTGAGAGCACTTCCGCGGAGTGCTCCGGGTGCTCCATCCTGGAGCAGGAGGAGGATATGAATGGAGAAACTGGTGAAATCCCAGCAGACTGTAGCTTCGCTAATACTGCAGTGCCAAAGCTACTACCTTCACCCCTACAGCTGTACAGTGGTTATGCAAAAGCTAACATTAGGGGAAGCTGAGTGACAGTCACATGGAAACTGTAATACCCCTACAGCTCTCCAAATCTAACGTATTCAACAATAAAAATATAAATTAAAAACGTGCAGTTCTGCCCGACTGGCATGGCTCAGTGGTTGAGCATTGACCTATGAACCAGAAGGTCATGGCTTAATTCCTGGTCAGGGCACATGCCCAGGTTGCAGGCTTGATCCCCAGTGGGGTTGTGCAAGAGGCAGCCAACCAAGGATTCTCTTTCATTATTAATGTTCTATCTTCCTCTCCCACTCTGAAATCAATTTTTTAAAATGTGCAGTTCTTATACCTCAAGTACCATATACTAGGATAGTAATTTGCAAAACGTTAGCTATGCAGCAAGAAAACAGCTTGAGAGTTGATTACCCCCTTGCAAGTTCAGGGTTTCGACTTCAGTTTATTTTATGCATTAAAATCTAAAGAAAGCAACTATTAAATATTAATCAAATCTCCCCTCTGACCTATATCATAACTTAATACAACACTGTAGGTTTAGGATGAGACTTAAATGTACTGTAATCAATCAATGTCTGAATTCCTTGCAAACGTCGTAAAGACCTTCTCCTCGAAGACTCCCAGACGTGCAAATGCTTCATTATCAGATTCTTGGTTCAGGAAAACTTTTTACTGAGCTAACACAAATACCCATTTATTTTTGTACCAAGAATACCATTCTCAGCCTCTTATTTTGACAGAAAATACATTCAATTAAAAAGCGATAGTCCTTGTATCTTCCCATTCCCGAGGTAGAACTCCCATCTTTCTTCTTGTTTCAAGAACCCTTGCCTGTCTTTTAACAGTACTTATGAGTCTCTAGCTATCCCTGATAATATCCTAGAAGCTAAACTGAACATTTTATATGCAAACTGATATAGTTAACACAAATTGAAGAGGGCTCAAAAATCTCTTGTCTACATACTTTCATTTGTTAACGTAACCTCAATTCCTATAAGCCCTTCATACCATTGACAGATATTGATGCATCCTCACCTCCTTTCACTTGTTTCTTAGAAGTATTTTTGATCCCATATTTTTGAATTTGGTTTTCTAGACCAAATAAAGGTGATTAGTCATTGTCCTTACAGAAACATTCTTAGAAGAATTACAGAACTCTTTCTGCCTTTCCAAACTATTTTGAATACTCACATTCTCTTTTTGTGTGTGTGTGTGTGATCTTTGAAGTTATAATATTATTAAGATCCTTAGCTGAATCACCAAGAAAGCAAGCAAGGAATAAAAAGAATTAGAAAATAATAAAAAACAATTCTTTCTTGGTGAGTTAATGATTGTTTGTAGTGGTGTGCTTTGATTCTTTTCTCCTTATCATTTATCTGCGATAGGTTTTGTTTTGTGAATACTATAAGGCTCTCAGAATACATCTTATATGTATAACAGTCAATTTTTAAGTTGCATCACATTGTGATTTATAGTAAATATATATGTTTCCTATCTTTGTTTCTGACAGAGATCTTCTAAGACATGAATTTTATCACTCTAATGTTTTCATATTACTAATTAGCATCCCTTTTTTTTCAGCTTTAAGAACATCCCTTAGCATTCCTTATAAAGCAGGTGTAGTGGTGATAAAGTATTTCTCTCTCCTTCATTTCTGAAGGACATCTTGTTGGGTAAAGTATTCTTAATTGACAATTGATTCTTTGAATACTGTCATGTGCCACTTAATGATGGGACTGTGGTCTAAGAAATGTATCATCAGGCAATTTCATTATTATATGAATATCATAGAGGACACTTACACAAACCTAGGTGATAAACCTACTCCACACCTAGGCTATATGGTACAGCCTATTGCTCCTAGTGCATTACTGCACCAAACAAAGCAAGATTATATCAAGCACAGGATAAAATGAGGCAATCAAGAGACTGGGTAAAGCCAGCATAACACAGCATACTGTTTTAGAGCAAACTTTTCTTTTTAATAAGTAAAAAGAATGCACTCTAAAATAACAATAAAATGTATAGAGTAGTAAGTATACAAACCAGTAATGTAGTCATTTATTATCATTATCAATCATCACGTACTATACATAATTAAATGTGCTACTAGAGGTCCGGTGCACGAATTCATGCACCAGTGGAGTTCCTTGGCCTGGCCTGTGGGCTCGTGCCAAAACCAGCTGTCCGACATCCCCCGAGGGGTCCCGGATTGCTAGAGGGTGTAGGCCAGGCCGAGGGACCCCATGGGTGCATGATTGGGGCTGGGGAGGCACACGGGAATTTGGCCAGCCAGGGAGGGACTACGGGAGGGCTCCAGGTCGTGTCTGGCCCATCTTTCTTAGTTCTGATTGGCCAGACCCCAGCAAGCTAACCTACTGGTCAGAGTGTCTGCCCCTGGTGGTCAGTGCATGTCACAGAGAGCAGGTGAGTGGCCTTAGCATATCATTAGCATATTACGCTTTGATTGGTAGAACAGACTACCGGAAACTTAGCATATTAGGCTTTTATTATATAGGATACTTTTATATGACTGGAGAACAGTAGGTTTTTTTACACCAGCATCACCAAAAACATGAGTAAGGCATTGTGCTATGATGTTAGGGCAGCTATGATGTCACTTAGGTGATAGAAATTTTTCAGCTCTGTTGTAACCTTTGATACCACCATCATATATTTCGTTCATCATTAACTGAAAAATTGTTATGTGGGCAAGACTGCACTTTGAATATATCACCCCCCTCTGTCCTGACCTGTGAGATTTCTTAACAGAAATCTGTTGATAGTCTTATCAGGATCCTCTTGTGTGTGATAAGTTTTTGTTTGTTTTTTTGCTGCTTTCAAATTCTCTCTTTGTAACTGAGAGCTTGATTTTAATGTGTATACTATATAAATCACAGGATCTGAACTTGAGCAAACTCTAATTAATGTTCCCCTGATTCTGGCATGAATCATGATAATTCATGATGCCAAAGGATTATAAATTCTTTGAATACCAGTTCTCGGGAACATCACCTGGCAAGGCCAGGAATGCGTGCTGAGGCGGGGTGGGCCACTCTGCTAGCACAGAGAAATGGAACTGTTTCACCCTGTTATATAAAGCTGACTGAATTAGAATTTATTCTTGAGACGATCACAGATACTAGAACTTTCTCTAATTCATATAACCCGCTTAAACGATGCTTTAAATAATGATACATCTTATAATAAGGCTATTTTTTTGTTTTGTTTTACATTTTTTATAATCTGTTTTTATGCTTACGTTAGTTAACTTAAAATCATATTTGAAATTTTCATGCCCTTAGATGATAAATGCATTGGTGGTAAGGACCACATTATCTTCAAGAAAAAGTACCCTCCAAAGGTGGAAAGTACCTTCACGTTCATATAGTGCCACAGTCCATCAGTAGTTGAACATTTTATCTGTTACAACTTCTCCGTCATGAGACTGAGCAACCCATGCTGAAATACTTTCAAGAACAAAACTCATCTTTATCAGAATATGACAGTGGTAATAATAATATGTTCACTCTCTTTACCAAATCAAAACATAAACAATTCTGAGAAATTATGGGTAGAATTAGGCATGGCATCATTGATGCTACCGATGCTCTAACAGATAGGTAGTCATGGGTGATCAATCTTATGCTAATATGAATGATGTCCCAAAGAATATGAATGCATTTGTACACGTGTCATTTCACATAGCAGCACATTACGGGTATAAATGACTTGCATTATTATCATCAACTTTATCTTAATAGAGATTATACAAATATATGGTCTCTGTACCTCTGTTTCTACCTCTCTTCTTAGATCATCTCTCTACCTGTCTGTCTACATAATATATACACATGCACATATGCACATAAATATGTATAGTATTATGAATTTTGCCTAAGATGGAAAATGATATATTATGGTTTTAATTTGCATTTCCCATATTTTGCAAGGAGCTTAGCATGTTTACTCATATTTAAGAGTCATGTTAATTTCATTTTCTAACACATTTGTACTCTTTCCTATTGAGTTATTTCTTTTGCTGTAATTTGTGTAAGTTATTTTATATATTAAGGAAATTACCCTTTATGGGCTTTAAGATTTATAGATATTTTCTTTGGTGTCTCATTTGCTTTTAAATTTCTTCTGATGCTTTTTTCTATGCATTTAAAAATATGTTATGAGAAAAGCTTATCAAGCATTTCTTTTATGCCTTTTATTTTTTTTATAATTATCAAAACCCCCCACACTCCCAAAGTAATGTATGAAATAAAGCTTTTATGATTTTTTTCTCATGCTTTCATGGTTTCCCTTACTATATTCAATTTCTCATCATTCTGGGTTTTTTGTGAGATGTAAGACATGATCTTTGGGTGATCCTTCAGGTGGCTGTGTAGAGGGCAGATTTGTGAAGGATGGAACCTGAGACCATATTCAGTGAGGACAAGGCATGGTCATCAGTTGGAGAAATGCCAAAGACAGCCGCAGATCTGGGTTTGTAGGATGTGAGCTCTGCATTAAATGATGAGAGCCCATTGGAGCTTCTGCGCAAACTCATCCATGATGAACTTTTCCTTGTAAACTGATATATGCTGAGTTTAGACCAAAGCTCTATCAGTTCCAGAAATCATATTTTAATTTGTAAATTAACAAAATTTGATCTCTCTACCTATCTATCATCTACCTACCATCTATCTAGTGATTATCTATATTTACCCATGTGTCTATTTTTAAATATCTAAAAACAATTAGCTTTCATTTGAAAAAGTAATCCATTTGCATTTCTCTGGAGAGTTTTGGGAGGAATCCAAGAACATGTGAACAAAAAGAAAGAAAAAGAGAGACCCCTCCTCCCAGGGGGCCAGAAAGTAGCATGTTAGAGCCAAATGCTCTTAAAATGTGGTCTTTGAAGTTTTGAGAGGCCTTTTTCTTTCTAAGAAAGCATGTCTTGATTGACTTAGGTAGTGTATTCTTCCAACCTGTTAAAGTATCCTATAGTAGCAATTTGTCCGTGCTATTTAAGAGGTAATTGCATAGTAATTTCTGTTACACCTAATGAAGCTGGGTGACTTATCAACTCCGTGGTAGGCACCGGTTTCCTAGTAACTTTTCAAGGGTAAAACACTGAGGTCAGCTTTGAGTAACTCAAGGAATTATGAGAGCAACTTAGGGGAGCAACACTGGGCCAAGCTGCACATTGAAAAATATATTTCCCTTACAAGACATCATCATCATGAAGATGAAAGCAACCGCAAGCATTGATGGAGGGCCTAGAAAACCACTCTGAGATAACCCCAAGGCCAAGGAATTGCATTCGAATGCCTCTGCTTCTACTGGGAAAAATATGTTTAACCAGAAAACAAAGACACAAATGTCAAAGTTATGCAGGTAGTATTTGAAAGAAACGTGGTTCATTTAAATCATCTCCCGTGGCTCTCTTCTAGACAAACAAGATATGTTTAATTACATGTTCAATGGAGTTCTATTTTACCTCCCATGTCTGTTTCATACCAAATGTCTGGGTGCTCAGGACTTTGTAGGCTTTCTGGGTATCCCCATTGACAGCACACAGAATGAACTCGGGGTATTGATACCGAGGATGGTATTGGGAGCATAATTTTGTCTTTGTTTTCAACTTAGTCACTTTTAGTTCTTACTATAAAGATACATATGACAGTATATATAATATTGCAATAGTGAGTAGACAGTCAAAAAGAACCTACAAACTATATTTTTAGGGAGATAGAGAGAGAAATGTATGAACTTTGGATTTCAAAGCTGGGATCTAACTTATGTAACTCGCCTCAATAGCTGGCAGTGTTAGTACATGACTAGTAAGTCACTAACCTAGTACAAAGCTTCCCCGTCTCCCCACTCTAATCTGAATATAATTTAAAAAATAAAGAAAAAAAGAATCAAAGAGACATCTTGCCCACATACTGACTTTCAGATTGTAAACTTTTAGACTGTCAGCATTCAAACAAATATTGGGTAAAACCTATAAAAATACTTCCTTTAAAGAAGTTCTGACTGCAATCTTTCCCTCCAAATTATTACAACTCCCCCAGAGCAAACGTGCACTCAGAATAGATTGTTGAACAATCAAGGGAAGTAATTTATCTGGTGCTTAAAAGAAATAACTACCTCCCTGGCCAGCTGGCTCATCTCGTTGGAGTGTTGTCCCCTGTACCAAAAGGTTGCGGGTTCAATGCCCACTCAGGCCACATGCCTAGGTTTGCAAGTTCAGTCCCTGGTTGGGGAGCATATGGGAGGCAACCAATTGATGTTTCTCTTTCACATGGATGTTTCTCTCGCTTTCTCTCTCTAAAATCAATAAACACATATCCTCGGGTAAGGATTTTAAAAAATAAATAACTACCTCTGGATGAGAACTGCATAACAGCTCTTGGACCACAGTGAGCTTTGGGATACCACCTTAAAGGTGACCTTTATTAACTTAGCTGACTAGTCAGTAGATACTTTATGGAGTTCAATATTCTATAGACTGATCAGAAAAGGAAACTTTTAATGCCCTTAATAGGGCCATTAGTGATATTACCAAATGAAATTAAACTGAAGGACAATCTCAACAAACCTTTTTTTAGTTCTGATAGCGTACCTCTGGGAAACTTAATTGCTGGTGTAAATTGGTGCCTATTTCCTTTATCTCATTTTCCCCATCTAGCTTAAATAGATAACAGATGATTACACTGAATGTAAATTAGAAGCATTGCCTATTTTCTAAACTTGACTCTTGTAAAAATAAATGCATAGACCTTTATAAACTCAAGGAGAATTTTTATGGAGAGTCGACAGTACTTTTATAAAGTTGACACGTTTTTCACGGACAGTAATCTCACTAACATTTTTCAGTGTGGAGTGACACCAGTGAATCTGTGATTCCGCTATTGATTCCAATTTCCATTGTGGCTAATTATCCCAAATGACAAGGCTCTCGAGTCATGGGAAAGAAAGCATCGTCCAAAGAGAGGCTTCCGCAGTAATGGGACAGTATGGACTTCCGTGTGCTCTACCCCAAATGAGGACATGTCATGGCATAAGCGCTAGAGAGGAGTCAAGGATTGCCGACTTCCCCCCAGATTTTGCCAAGTACCAGGAAACGTAATCTTCTGAGCCTCAGCCTGCGCTTGTCTTCCTTGGGGAGTAATTTTACATGGCTTGCCTCCTCTCTAGGGTTCATGTAAGAATCAAATCAGATAACATGTGGGAAAGTATTATGAGACTATACACAATACATAAACAAAAGATATGTAGAGGTTTGGCTACATTATATTCAAACTTGACTTCAGATCGCTCTTGTAAGCAGCAGGAAGAATTCTTTGGTCATGGCCGTCTGTTGCTTCTTCTAAAGTAAATGAAACAAGCCTAGGACATGCACATCTGCCTCACAGGTAAGACTGTGAAGCGGGAAATCCACCTTAAGTAGCGGTTTATGTTAAGTATGCAGGAAAAATGATGATGAGTATGTCCATAATATATTCAACAGAAATGTTTTATAACATATACTATAAAGAAGAAGAAATTTAAACGCCAAAATAGCCCTAACTGGTTTGGCTCAGTGGATAGAAAATTGGCCTGCAGACTGAAAGGTTCTGTATTTGATTCCGGTCAGGGCACATGCCAGGGTTGCAGGCTCGATCCCCAGTAGGGGGCGTGCAGGAGACAGCTTATCAATGATTCTAATTCATCATTGATGTTTCTATCTCTCTCTTCCTCTCCCTTCCTCTCTGAAATCAATAAAAATATATTTTAAAAAATAAAAATAATGCCAAAATACCTATCAGAACAAATAAACAAGTGTCCAAGGTTACAAGGTTATAAGATCAACATACAAAAAGTAATCCCATTCACAATAGCATCATAGAGAATAAGGTAGATAACAATAAACTTAACAGAAGTGCTGTAACATTTGTATACTAAGAACAAAACATCACTGAGAGTAATTAAAATTCTAAATAAATCAAGAAGTATTCTACATTCAAGGCTGAAGACTCAGTATTGTTAAGACACCATTTTCTACCTGAGTTGATCCATAATTCTGAAGAATCCCAGTGGGCTTATTTTATGTTTTGGTGGAAATTGAAAGCTGACCCAAAAATATTACATAAAAATGAAAATTCAAGAAGCAAAACAGTTGCAGTAATCCACACATTTTGGTATTGATGAAAGAATACACTAGGCCAATAAAACAGATCTGAGAGTTCAGAAATGTATTTACATATTCTTGGTCAATTGCTCTTTTACAAAAATGCCAATAAAATTCAATTAGGGAAAGGAACAGTCTTTTCAACAAACTGTGCTAGGAGAGGTGGATGCACACGTGGAAAAAGAAGAAGGAAAAGGAGGAGGAGGAGCGGGAGAAGGAGCAGAAGTAGAATTTCTACCCTTATTCATATCACACACAAGTAATAACTCAATGTAACATTTACCTAAATATCACATCTGACAATGTAGAACTTCTAGATGAAAATATGAGAAAAATCTATAGATGATCATAGGTTAGACAAAACTTTGTTAAGTGTAGCACGGAAACACACAGCAATTTAAACCTTAGATTGAATTGTAATTAGTCTAGGGAGTGTGAGGTCTATGCAAAGGTGGTTTTAATCAGGAGACATGAGAAAAATGTGTACACATTATAATCATCGGAACATGATGTGAAGACTCCACATGCGGCGAGTTTCCTAAGACTGGGAGTGTGCAGTTATAACGCACCCAATGTTGCAGCCATTGTACTGCACTAGAGGAAAAGAGGAAGATGCCACCCCCTGGTCTGAGGGGACTCCCCGTCTCACGCTGCAGCAGGCAAGTAGAACAACGAAAATAAGTTGGACGCAGGTTGAGAACAAAGGGTGCCCATGGTAGTCCCCGAGGTTGGTGCATAAGAGACTCGGAGGTCGGGAAAGCTTGCTGAAGCAGGCTACAACCGAACCGAGTTTTTAAAGGACAGATGCACATTATCCAGACAAAGAAAACAGGATGGGATGATACAGACCAAGGAAGGTGCAAAGGCATAGACAGATTCCCGTTCACACAGGTCTAGGTGACACTGTGGTAGACGCTGGAAATACCAGTGAACGTGACAATTTGTGAGTTATTCATGTCTACTTCGTTTGAAAGTTAAGTGCTAAAGGGGGAATAAATCAGAGAAGAGACTTAGAAAATGTAGTGGGGGAGGGTTACCATTTTCGATGATATAAACTGGGAAGGTCTCACTGAGGAGGTGACGTTGAATAAAGACCTAAAGAAAATAAGGGAGTTGCCTGGCCAGCGTGGCTCAGTGCTTGAGCATTGACCTATGAACCAGGAGGTCACAGTTTAATTCCTGGTCAGGGCACATGCCTGGGTTGTGGACTTGATCCCCAGGAGGGGACAGACCGGAAGCAGTCAATCAGTGATTTTCTGTCATCAATGATGTTTCCATCTCTCTCTCCCTCTCTGAAATCAATAAAAATATTTAAAAACAAAACAAAAAGAAAGAAAAGAAGGGGCCAGTTGCTGTAGGAGAGATGCATTTTAGGTGGAGGGTACAGCAGATGCAAAAACTCTGAGCGGCAGCCTAATGTAGCTGGATGAGGACTTTAGTAAAGTGGGAGATGAGGTCAGAGAAGTAACTATTTGACCTGAGAGGACAGGTTATGCGAGCCTTATCTACGGTTTGAGAAAATGGCACAGAAGAGCTCATCCGGGGCACGTTGTCCACTCAGTGTAGCCACAACATATACTAGTAGAAACAAGGGTTGAGAATTACAAGATGTAGAGCTCGAGGGGCAAGCAAGATCAGCTCCTGAAGGTCCCTGCACAGAGGGACCGCAGGTCGGTGTGTTCGCAGAACAGCCCAGGGGCCTCCTCTTGTCCTGGTGTGTGAGAGAGTGTGTGTGTGTGTGAGTGTGTGTGTGTGTGTGAGTGTGTGTGTGTGTGAGTGTGTGTGTGTGTGTGTGTATTGTTTGTTTTTTTGATGTAGCTTTTAACTATTTTTATTGAATTCATTGGGGTGAGATTAGTTAATAACATTATATAAGTTTCAGTTATACAATTTTAGTACATAACCTGTATATTGTATTGTGTGTTCACCACCCCAAGTCAAGTCTCCTTCCATCACCGTTTATTCCCCCTTTGCCTTCTTCTACCTCCCCCTACCCCCTTCCTTCTGGTCATCACCCTACTGTTATCTGTGTCCATGAGTCTTTTTTTTCTTTGCTTAATCCTGTCACCCTTCTCACCCAGCACCCAACTCCCTCCCCTCTGACAGCTGTCAGTCTGTTTAGTGCAATGTTTCACTCTCAAAAGTGTTCTGGTTTGGAGGCTAAATGTCATGAAGGAACATGCTTTTAGTCTTATAAGAAAGAGGGACGAAGGGAAGAAAGAGGGGGTTTGAGCAAGAGCTCAAAGACCATGTGGAGGCAGTTTGTTCAAAGCCACGCTGGAGGCTGGAGGCTGGAGACCATCTCTGTCATGGTGGAGAGGCCTCCTGAAGGCTTGGTAAGTGCAGGGACCTCAGCCGGTGGGTCGAGGGGACTGAAGCCGCAGCAAAGAAGTTGTTTACCGGAGTTGGATGAGGTCGTGATTCTTTGTAGCCTCCTTTCCTCCAGAGCCTTGGGAAGTTCATTGCTTTTACGTGCTGGTGAGTCTTTAATAGGCAGTGACCTTTGGTACATTTACACCAGGGAATACTATGCAGCTGTAAAAAAAACAAACATAAAAAAACAAGGCTCTCTTACCCTTTGAGACAGCACGGAGGGACCTGGAGAGTATCATGCTGAGCGAAATAAGTCTGTCAGAGAAAGACAAGTATCACATGATCTCACTCATATGTGGAATCTAGTGAACAAAATAAAATAGATACAGAGACATGGAAGCATGCAACAGATTGACGATTCTCAGAGGGAAGGGGCAGGGAGCAGAGATTAACAAAAGAACTTATATGCATAAATGCATAACCCATAAGCACAGATAATAATGTGGTGAAAGCCTTGGGAGGTGGAGAAGGGGATCAATGAGAGAAAAAAGGGGACATCTGCAATATTTTCAACAATAAAGATAATTTTCTTAAAAAGGGAACTGTCTGTCCTCTGAGCACGGCTGTGAGGGTGCCTTTCTATCCTCCTTCATAATTTGTGAAGCGTGACAGAAATTATTAGATGGTTTGATTCAATGTTTTGGAATGCTACACAGATACAAAGCATCCTATCAAAGTGCTTAAGTTGGCTGAATGGCTCTGTAATGGGGCATAATTCACTATTAACGTCATAGTTTTAGGCCATGGTGTCTATTATGTAACTTTCATCTCATAAAAAACTCACGAGCAATAATATACTCTAATTCTAAGGAACTTCAGCAGACAGCTGAGTCACCTAAATAGCCAACGTGTCTGCTTCGGAAGCAATTTTAAAATCAAATAAATCTTAATTTTGATTTTTAATAAACTTTACCTTTGAGGAGACTATTAATCACGATCAGGATGAGGGAAGGAATTAGCATTCATTAAGCTAATAAATATGTCAGACAGCATTTGAATGCCATCTAATTTCATCATCCTAACCACCTCAGAATGCCAGTTTTTACGAATTAGCAGGCTCACCATAGTCAAGTGACTTCACCGAGGCGACTCAAACAGTTAAGTGGCACAAACTGAGTACAAAACAGGTCTGCTAGATGCCAAAGCCCCCACTCACCTCCTAAAACCTGTTATTCTCTGTAACTGTTTGCAGTAAGCATCCCACTGAATAGTCAACGGATCAAAACTAAAAGTACAAAATAATAACAAAAGATATAGTTCACTACAGTGCTGGTATTTCCTAATGTGCTAAAGAGAATCATTGCTTCAGCTCGAAGTAATTCTGTGAATTTGGTCAAGTTGGGTTACGTAGCTAAGTCTCTTCTGTGTCTCCAGTGGACTAGATGACAGTATTTCTTTCGTGGGGTAGTTATGTGGATTAGAGAAGGCGAATGCAAATGTCGAAAATACTACCTAGCCCATCACATACATGCAAGTAATTCTCGCTAGTCATGTCTTCCAGGTAAGTGTATCCATTTAGCCAGGTCCCACGCAGGAATCATCGCACTCAGTGTAACAATTACTGCTAATTAATGACACGTAAGGGACACGTAACAAATTTTGCACTTAGACTTGCACGTAAATGGTTAGTATAAACATTCCACCACAAATGAAACGTGCAGAAGGCAGCTTTTGAGTGCACATGCAGGTATAAATAACAGTGCCACCTGAACAACATAGTGTTTCAAAGCAAAGTAGTAACTGACTTGGGCAGTGTTCCACTGAATGAAATGCAGAAGGAAGAAGAGTTCACAATACATGCCAATAAGTTGCAAAATATTATGCCTGCCTGAAACTCTGGGTTGAAACTATTATTTTTAGCAAATGCCTAAGGTGCTTCTCATAGGAAGGGACCATGTGGTTTTATTTCCCAAGTGATGCTTCTACTAACAATGGTTTCAGTTCCAAGGAACTTAAAACTAACCTAAGAAACAAGATATTTCACCTCTACAAATTAGAAACCTTGTCTTGGTCTATGCTGTGATCTGAAAATTGGTTGAAAGGGAACATAAATGATCTGAGATGTGAAACCTGGAAATTTCACTTTCTGCTCTAGATGAGACAGCACTACAGGTATTCAAGAGATATAGAAGATAAATAGATATTGATCCATTGTTTTAAAATATTTTTCTATGTCGCACAATTTTTAGCAACACACTGAAGATAATATTGAATTTTCATTTGGAACCCAATATATTTATGTGTAATTTCTATGGTATTGGAGGTATTATTAGTCTGGTCTTCTATTGGTTTACATAATTGATTGTATTCAAAGAGCTCTATGGATCCCATGGAAATAAAGTCAATAAGAACAGAACATTAAGCAAATTGTTTTATTTTCGTTATTACTATATTGGAAAATTGTCTTCTTAAATCTCATTGATTTTTTTTAGATAGAAATGTGTGATTTATTGCATATGAAAATTTATGAGTATGGATTTTCTTCAGTGTTGGTTCTCAAATGCAAATAACACCTCATTTAAAATGAAAGATTTTATGCATAACAAATATTACACAAAAGTCTTATACATTTAAATATTACTGATCTGAAAATGCTAAGAAAATAATATTCCGCACCATCATCTATTAGATAAATAGAGCAATGGTGGACGAACTTGTGATGAACTGTCTATGCAGCTTAGTACAAAGAGCAAAATTTTCATTTGGAACCCATTTAACCCTTAAAACAGGATACGCTTTGTTACTCACACTATAATTTTTTGTTAATAATTCTATCATATTACAAATTCTACTCTCAAATCCCTTTACAATAGAAACATATTTAATAGGGTGCCATTTAAACTATAATTTTTTAACCTTTTGCACTCGGATGTCGAGTGTGACTCGACATGGTTAGCATCAGTAGCAGCTCTTTTTATACTCTTTGAATGTATCAATAATTTGAAATATAAAAAAAATCCAAATAAATAAGTTTGTATGAAAAGAAACTCCACGCTTTGTAAAATCTGGGGTGTTTAAAAAATTAAATCCCAAGTAGAATAAAGGAATCGAGAAAAAAGCAAGCGAGTGCAAAGGGTTAATCACAAAACATAAATAAAATATGGCCTTGTGATTTTAACAATTTGTTCTGAGGACCATTTCAAACTATATGTGGAAAAATATTTAATACTAGAGGCCCAGTGCATAAAATTCATGCACAGGGGGGGGTCCCCTCAGCCCAGCCTGCACCCTCTCCAATCCAGGACCCCTTGGAGGATGTCCAACAAGGATCAGGCCTAAACCGGCAGTCGGACATCCCTCTCACAATCCAGGACCACTGGCTTCTAACTGCTCACCTGCCTGCCTACCTGATCACCCACAACTGCTCCCCCTGCTGGCCTGGTCACCCCCAACTCACCCCCACTGGCCTGGTCGCCCCTAACTCCCCCTGCTGGCCTGGTCCCTCATGCAGCCTGCTGCTCAGTCGTTTGACCGGCCCTCACTAACCCCCTGCCAGCCTGGTCGTCCCACACAGCCTGTTCGGTTGTCCATTCAGTTGTTTTGGTTGAGCCAGTCGCTTAGGCTTTTATATATATAGATACAGTAAAGTTCAAAACTATGTAAAGTGAAATATTAGTCCTAGAATTGCTTATCCCTTTATTTTTCTTAAAATTAATAATAAATTACCCCTTCAAATAAAATTATATGAATAGCTTGCCTATATAAATGAGCGCTGAACATTTTGATTGCTACTTTCATGATCCAGTTGATTATATTGCGAACCCTGAAATTAAATCTATCTGCCAAGGACTCCCTGTGGTGAACTGGGCCCAAATCCATGACCAGCATCCAGCAGGCATTGTTCACACAAGCCCCTCATGCATTCAGCATTTCAGGGAAAAGCCACCGACTGAGGTGCCAGTCTCCGGCTCTGGGTCCCTGCTCTCTGAGTCAACCCTTACAAGGGAGTTCCTGGTTTCATCTTTGGAACACTGGACTGAGAGCTGCCCATCCAACCAGAACTGCACAACTACATTCTCATTTGCATCTATGTCAACCAATTGGAACTGTTCCCTAATGACCAATCAGAATGCATAATAACAACCAATCAGGATTGTGTGACTCCTACCAATCACAACTGTACAAGTTTAGATGCCTCATTGGCATAAACTTGAACTATTTGGGACCTGGGTGGGGACTTTCTCTATGAAAAGAGACTTTTGTCTCTGGAGAGCACACTTTTGGTTTTCACCAGAGGCTGTGTTTTCCCTGGTTTGCAAACTGTTCACCTGAATCAAGTTTCTCCTTTCTGCACCTCTTCGGGAGTTGCTGACAATATCAACACGGCAATGTCATGGGCTCATTTCCTGTAGCCACACTCACATTAATCCAATGCTCCTAAAATTTTTGGTTACCTACACACTTTATATAATAAACATTTTGCTTCTGCAACTTCACCATGGCTGTTGTTTACCTGAGTAATTGTGTGTGTGTCTCTGTTCTACATTGCACATTTAAACTTGAGCCATGGCCCCAGTTCAGTTAAGGATGTGCAGCTATGTTGGCTGGTAATGGTCTTGATCCAGCATCTAGAAGGGTTCAGGAACCTGGAGAAGGAGCTGTGTGTAAATTAAATGAGTCCAGAGACGAAACAAATTTTGGAAGACATCATGGGGAGTCAGAGAAGACTTAGCTAAAGGAACTAAGTTCTCCTTGTCTCAGGACCCCTTGCTTTTTATTAACACAATTTGTCCTAAGGCAAGGTGGAGATATACACATCAAAGGGTAGGGTTTCGTATACACAATCCATTGTCAGATTGGGGAATTACCTCCAGACGTTCAGGTATTTGGCCAGGAGGAGGCAATAACATGTAGATTAAGATGCCCTTAGCTGTCTGGCAGCAAGCAATCATTTAATGCGTCCTTTTCAGGTTTGGGGAAATGCCCTCAGCCATCTCCAGATGATCCAGCACTGCTGACATGCTGGAATTGGCTTCTGGCAGGCTGGTGCAGCGGGCAAACAAGAGCACTGATAGGCGCATGTGCTGGGCCATAAAATAGGATGACATGTGGGGTAGTTGGAAATCTTCAGGCGTTGACAACAAAAGACCCAATTCTGTTGCTAAGGCCTCCTGTTTATATTTTATGGCCTAGTTTTTCATAGTTCACCCATTAAACAGGAAGCTCAATGAGGGTGCAACTCCATTTCATTTACCCATTGTATCTTCATGGGCTATCCCCTTTTCTGCCGCAGGGGATGAGATCAGAAGTTAATTTCTGGTGTAACAGATATTTTTACAGCATTCGTATCCTATTTCTGCCTAATAAAACATGACTTTTAAATATGCAGTTGACCTTTTAAAAACAGAGGTGGGAAGGGCTCAGGTCAACTTCCCTGCAGGCTTTTCTCGCTGAGCACCTGGACTGTGTTCACCCACAGCTGGGAGTGTGTGGCTGCACAGGCCATTTGTGCACTGATCTCTGCCTTTTACACAGGAACAGTTTTTGTTACTATAAAATGTTTTTAAGTTTAAAATTTTTAAAATTTATTTTACATCTCCAGCTATTAGCTTCATCCTGCTAGCAGTATAATTTAGCCAAGTTACTTAACCTCTATTTCCTCAGTACCCTGATTTGTAAGCTTCCAGGCAACTTAGAACAAGAACAGAGTTTTTCCAAAAATAGAGTGTTTTTTGTATTGTTAATTTTAGCAACTTGGTGAAAGCCATTCCATTTTATATATTCCCTATCTCTACTCTGTCCTCACACTTAAATTTGAATTCCACATAATTTTCACGTGTCAAAAATATATACTCCTTTTTGTTCTGTTTTGTTTCTAACGATTTAAACGGCAATAACTATTTTTAGCTGGTGGTACAAAAATAAGTGGCATTGCATGCCTGGACATGCCCGGATATCAATGACTACGTTTTGGAAGTTTAATTGGTGGGGCTCTTTAACAAATGTCTCCTTTAGTTTACTCAGCAAACTGAATATTAACACTTTTCCCATAACCAATAGTAGTTTAGCATTTACATGAATACAGATATTCCATGCATTTCTCAGAATGTCCCCAGGAGTGGGAAAGACAAAACAGATTTGTCTTAGGAACTCTCTGAAACTGGAGCCAGGCTCAAGTGTCTGGGTCCCCGCCACCTGGAAGAAGTGTGCTTTCCGCGGAGGAGGTTGGAAATGTGATGTCCAGAAGCCAGAGTGTTGCCTTGAGAGATTTCCTTGTGTCCCTTCTGGGCGCTTCGCTCCTGGCTCATGTTCCCTGGGGCACCTTGAGAGGTCTCAGGGTTCCCACCGGAGAGGCAGCGCTGCATTCAACGGGATCCTTTCAATGAGATTTGTAGCCAGCTCTCTCGCGCTGGAATGTAATCTGTTTTTATAGCTTCCACAGCTACTAGCAAACTCCGTCCTGACATTTTCAATGTGTGAAGTTCACTCAAGACATGACTTCTCTCATCTGCTCATATTTTTATGGCAGAAATGACAATTTATTAGACTCTCATCTCGGGAGGGCACGCATTTGCTACAAAGGAAATTCTGCCCACTCATTGTCTACAGTGTGCCCCACTCCTCCTGGCACAGCAGGATGGCCATGGAAGCCAAGCATGGAAAATGCAGAGGCTCCCCCACCCCACCCTCCACCCCCCAGGGCTTGGCAGGGTCCCAGATCTGGGCCAGATGGGATGTTTTCTGTTACTACAGGGAAGTATTCAGTACCCTTCTTTCATTTTTCTAGACATTTGTAGATTATTAAAATAATTGTATCCCACTGTTTGTAAACTTCGAATCTTATTTTATTTTCCTACAAAACATTTTGTACTTTTCAATTTATTCATGGTGGTTTAAGGACCCGGGCACTTATAACATTTATTTAAGTTGATAGAAATGTTCTTTGGGAGTTCTTATAATGTCTGTGCACCTGTAAAAGCTTTTACTGTGTAGGTACTAATAGAGTATTATCCTAAGTACTTCCGCTCTATTTTATGATTTCAGTTTTTAAACTAGAATGTTTTCCTGATAATAAACTCATGGCATGCTTATGGAAAATTGTGTGAAACACCCAAAAACCCAATGGGTAAAGTGAAGAGAACTTACCCCAAACCACAGAATCCCCATGTCACATTTTGAGGTGCATTCTTCAAATCCCTGGTGTTATAATCTATCTATCTATCTATCTATCTATCTATCTATCTATCTAGACTAATATGCTAAGTGACCAATCATCCAACCAGTCACTATGACATGCACTGACCACCAGGAGGCAGACGCTCAATGCAAGAGCTGACGAGCTGCAGTGACTAGGCAGCGGTGGTTCTCAGGCGACACACCCTGAAACCAGAGAGGAGGGAGCCCGATTCCTCAAGGGGCTGCACATTTCCACCGTTGGCCCTGAATCTGGTTTACTGCACACTTGCTTTTGTGTTCCACACCCTGTATGACAGCAACTCTGCAGAGTGCCCTCTAGCACTCTGGGACCCCTTGGGGGATGTCAGAGAACTGGTTTCGGCCCGATCCCTGCAGGCCAGGCTAAGGGACCCCACCTGCCAGAGGGACCCAGCTCATTCTGCAGATACCCTTTGAGCCCTCCAGCCAGGGAGGGACCATGGGATGTTGGCTCCAGGGCATGTCCGGCCCATCTTGCCCAGTCCCACCCCGCTGGCCACCTTCTAATTAATTTCCTTTCAATGTGCACAAATCCGTGCACTGGGTCACTAGTTTTGAATAATAGCCAACTTTAAAGAAAATAAGTTAATTGTTTAAAACGTCGTCTGCAGTACTAATGAAGAACAAATGTCTATTCATAGAATTTGGAGTTATTTGTGTTTCATATTCATCATATTTTGACACTTTTGTCTATTAAGGAGTTAATTGTTTCCTAATTGATTTGTATGAACTTTTCATATGATTGATTTTAGCCTCCTTCTGTCTTATTTTGCAATTAGTTTTCCAGTTTATCATTTTAATTATCTGTTTTTATTGTATCAGTCAGAATATCTGTTCTTTGTAACAAGTTAATCTCTAAATCTTGGTGACCTAACACTGAAGGTTCCCTTATCAAAAATGCAGTTTCTAATTCAGGTGGTGGAGCCCTCCATGAACATTATGATAGGGAGGAATAGGTATTTGGATTATAAACATGACCATTATGACACATGTCTTATATGTTGCCCCAGCAGGGCAGAGAGAACCACAATGCAGCCTTTTAAATTTGGGCTGGAAACCCCACACTGAATTCTCCTCTCAGCTGGTTGGATAGACCAGATACAGTTGGGTAGAACTGGGCACAGCTGGACAGAACCAATCACAGTGGGTAGAACCAGATACAGTTGGATGGAACCAGGCACATTTGGGTAGAATCAGGCACAGTTGGATAGACAAGGCACAGTTGGATAGAACCAATCACAGTGGGTAGAACCAGGCGCAGTTGGATGGAACCAGACACAGTTGGGTAGAAGCAGGCACAGTTGGATAGAACTGGGCACAGTTGGGTAGAACCAAACACAGTTGGATAGAACCAGGCACAGTTGGATAGAACCAGACACAGTTGGACAGAACCAATCACAGTGGGTAGAACCAGACACAGTTGGATAGAACCAGACACAGTTGGATAGAACCAATCACAGTGGGTAGAACCAGGCACAGTTGGATAGAACCAGACACAGCTGGATAGAACCAGGCACAGTTGGACAGAACCAATCACAGTTGGACAGAACCAGACACAGTTGGGTAGAACCAGACACAGCTGGATAGAACCAGGCACAGTTGGACAGAACCAATCACAGTTGGGTAGAACCAGGCACAGTTGGATAGAACCAGACACAGCTGGATAGAACCAGGCACAGTTGGGTAGAACCAGACACAGCTGGATAGAACCAGGCACAGTTGGACAGAACCAATCACAGTTGGGTAGAACCAGGCACAGTTGGATAGAACCAGACACAGCTGGATAGAACCAGGCACAGTTGGACAGAACCAATCACAGTGGGTAGAACCAGACACAGTTGGATAGAACCAGACACAGCTGGATAGAACCAGGCACAGTTGGATAGAACCAGACACAGTTGGACAGAACCAATCACAGTGGGTAGAACCAGACACAGTTGGATAGAACCAGACACAGTTGGACAGAACCAATCACAGTTGGGTAGAACCAGGCACAGTTGGATAGAACCAGACACAGCTGGATAGAACCAGGCACAGTTGGACAGAACCAATCACAGTGGGTAGAACCAGACACAGTTGGGTAGAACCAGGCACAGTTGGACAGAACCAGACACAGTTGGGTAGAACCAGGCACAGTTGGGTAGAACCAGGCACAGTTGGACAGAACCAGACACAGTTGGGTAGAACCAGGCACAGTTGGATAGAACCAGACACAGTTGGATAGAACCAGACACAGCTGGATAGAACCAGGCACAGTTGGACAGAACCAATCACAGTGGGTAGAACCAGACACAGTTGGGTAGAACCAGGCACAGTTGGACAGAACCAGACACAGTTGGGTAGAACCAGGCACAGTTGGGTAGAACCAGGCACAGTTGGACAGAACCAGACACAGTTGGGTAGAACCAGGCACAGTTGGATAGAACCAGGCACAGTTGGGTAGAACCAGGCACAGTTGGGTAGAACCAGGCACAGTTGGGTAGAACCAGGCACAGTTGGGTAGAACCAGGCACAGTTGGATAGACCCAGGCACAGTTGGGTAGAACCAGACACAGTGAATAGAACCAGACCCAGTTGGGTAGAACCAGGCACAGTTGGGTAGACCCAGGCACAGTTGGGTAGAACGAGGCACAGTTGGGTAGAACCAGGCACAGTTGGATAGACCCAGGCACAGTTGGGTAGAACCAGACACAGTGAATAGAACCAGACCCAGTTGGGTAGAACCAGGCACAGTTGGGTAGACCCAGGCACAGTTGGGTAGAACGAGGCACAGTTGGGTAGAACCAGGCACAGTTGGATAGACCCAGGCACAGTTGGGTAGAACCAGACACAGTTGGGTAGAACCAGGCACAGTTGGATAGACCCAGGCACAGTTGGATAGACCCAGGCACAGTTGGATAGACCCAGGCACAGTTGGGTAGAACCAGACACAGTTGGGTAGAACCAGGCACAGTTGGGTAGAACCAGGCACAGTTGGATAGAACCAGGCACAGTTGGATAGACCCAGGCACAGTTGGGTAGAACCAGACACAGTTGGGTAGAACCAGGCACAGTTGGGTAGAACCAGACACAGTTGGGTAGAACCAGGCACAGTTGGGTAGAACCAGGCACAGTTGGATAGACCCAGGCACAGTTGGGTAGAACCAATCACAGTGAATAGAACCAGGCGAGTTTCAGGGAGAAAGCAAATGTCAGCAAATGTCCCAGCCATGGCATCGGCCTAGAAACGTTATGATTTTATTTTGAAATACCTAGATTTACTGTTGGAACTGCTGGTCAGGTCACGGTGCCACCCCATTCTCTTCCACCCATTTACGCATCTCCCTGCTCGGACTGACCTCAATCTTCTCTTCAGTCTGAAGACTCCCGTCTACCCTTCAGGTCAAGAGCAATAGTCAGTTCCTCTTCCAAATCCTCTGGATGCCCAGAGCAGAATGTCCCCTTGTGTGCCCATCTAATCAGACGTGTTCCTGAAACAAGCTACTTCTTACTGTGCCCATCTCGTCTGTGGGTGCCCTGGGGAAGAACATCATGGCGTTTATGTCTACTATCCCATTCCGCCTGAAGCAGCATAGTCTCCAGTCGGAAAGCCTAAGAATGGAAGCGTGTTTCACACGATTCACTATTAATGTAACTTTGATTAAGGTAGCCGCCACTGTGGGCTTTATTTTCTCACCTTAAAACTAGAGTTGCAAAAATAAATATCCGATTTTCATAGGAATGAAATGAAATAGCATATAGCCAAATGCCAATGACAGCACCCAACATAGGTTAGGAAATTGATAATTTTCCTTTTTTAAAAAAATAACTTTTTCTTTCTTCTATTTCTTGCATAGTTTCTAATATAACAGAAGTGCTAGAATCTTTAAGAGTTATTATATGGCAAAATGCTTCCCAAGCTTCATTTATTTATTTACCAATTATACAATTTTGTAATAACTGTTGACAACATACATTATAGTATACCTAGTAGTATTTTGTTTATACAGTTACAAAATATACTTAAAATGAAAGTTTTATATTACTAACATTAATGGAAAACCAGCAGCACTTGCCATAAATAAAAGGAAACAAAGCAACTTTATTAAATTATAAAGTAAACTAGAGGCTCCATGCACGAAATGTGTGCAAGAGGCTTGGCCCTCACAGCCTCTCGCAGCCCAGCTTCGTCTAGAAGGTTGTCTGGTCGGTCATTCTGCTGTTGGATCTAATTAGCATATTAGCTCTTTATTATATAGTATTATAAAATAAAAGCAAACAAAATTTTAAAGCACATTTAAACATGGAAAAATGCTCATTAGAAAAGTTTTTTAATGAGAAGTCTTGAAATATTTATGATTATTCAGTAATGAGAGGATATTTGACTCAATATTGCTTGGTGAAACATGCCACAGTGGTTCCATGCCTAAAAGAATATTGTGGTGTGTTTTTTTTTTAGTTTTTTTATGTTAGTCTGCACTAAGTGACTCTGAACTCAGATGTGTATATTAGCAAAAAGAACAAAACGATTTAATGAATTTCCTAAGAGGTCTGAACACTGAGACCAAACACTCTCACGCAGAATCATGTCAATGATCCTTGATGTACAAATTTCCATTTCAAGAGGTTGTTTTCTTAGAACAATCTTTCATCTTGTGACTGGCATAGATCTCTCATAGTGAAAGGATCAATTAAAAAGTTAATTGAAGTTCCCACAATATCAATAAAATAAGGAACTTTCTCTTAGTGAAATTCGGTGAACTTCAAAATAAAACAGTGATCAAATTCATCTTCACTCACATATTTGTAACGCTAAGGAAAAATGAATCTGCTCGATCGCCCGCGCCTCGGATGGCCGGCACTCCCTGGCCTTCGCAAACATCTCCCAAAGGTCCATCCCCGGGCCAGACACCCTCTCATCGTGCTGTGATGACATGTGGACACAGACCTCCTGTGGGATGCGTCTTTGCATTTGCCCTGCTCCTTTCTATTCAGCGCCCTGCTGCCATGTCCGTTCCTGCTCAAACATCTCTGCATTTCCACAAATCCACAAATATTTGCAGAATCCTATGACTTCAGGTCTCTTTTGCACCTTCAGGCCGGTCAACAATGAAAGACGTTCTGTGTTCACAGCAATGGTTGTTTTATCAACGGATAATATTTTTTTGCATCTAGAAAAATATTTACAATTGAAATAAATTTAAATTCTGGCTGTATCACTAACTAAATATTTCCCTTTTCATTGTGGAATTATTAATCTCTCCTTGTACTTAGTATAGATGTTTCTACATATTTTATGTTCATGTATATGTTCATGACTTTTATTCTCTCTTGTATCATTCTAGGAATCATTCTATGGTAGCCATACTTCTCTATGAAGATTCGGCCTTAAATCAATTTTGTCTGCTATTAAAGCACCAGCTCCGGGGGTGTGGTTAATGTGTGTGTAATTGCATGTATGTTTATATCGATCTGCGCACTGGGAAATGTTTAGCAGGTACCGAGGCGGAGCCTGGGTGTGTGAAGCACTTGCTGAACTAGATGGTGTAAAAGCCTGAGGTGGGGACCCGCCTGGCCTTCCCTGGGCAGTGCCACCAGGACCCAGAGCCACACTCCTTGTACACAGTGAGAAAGAGGCTGTGCCACCCTCCCCTCAAGCCCCAGGGCCTCACTAAGTGGTGAATTGGGGGAGGGGGGTATGCCTCTTGCAGTCCATCTCCCCCATGCACATGGTTCTCCTCCTCTCTGCTGGGTGGACCCAGTGGGCATCTCTCATTGCAGGATCCACATCCTCATTCCTCACCTCCCGCTTCTGAGCCTGGCATCCACCAAGTCTGAGGTCACAATCCCTACTCATTCCTTTGCATCTAAAACAGTATTTTAAGAAATATGATCATAGCTATTTCAGTCCCAGTTTTACCTGAGTTTTAGCTGACATATTCCAAAGTGAGGTGTCAGACAGCATAATCTTCCTTTCAGGAAAATAAAGTGCCTGAAAAGCAGCGTTTTAACAGGTAACTGATCTCCAGCTTAAGAAGTGGTTTGGAGAGACTGAGAGAATAACTAACGGTGGGGAACGTGTGTACACACGTGGATACGGAGAACTGTCAGCATGTGCAGGCTGCAGAGGAAAGATGGATAGAACCAGAATTTATTTAAAATAACAGCTTCCTGCCCAGCCGGCATGGCTCAGTGGTTGAGCATCAACCTATGAACCAGGAGGTCATGGTTCGATTCCCAGTCAGGACACATGCTTGGGTTGCAGGCTCAATCCCCAGTGTGGGGTATGCATGAGGCAGCTGACCTATTGTTCTCTCTCATTATTGATGTTCTATCTCTCTCCCCCTCTCCCTTCCTCTCTAAAATCAATAAAAATATAGTTTAAAAAATAATTTAAAAAAAATAACAGCTTCCTTCCCAGCAGGCATAGCTCAGTGATTGAGCATCCATCGACCTATGAACCAGGAGGTCACGGTTCAATTCGAGGTCAGGGCACATGCCCGGGTTCAGGCTCAATCTCCAGTAGGGGGCATGCAGGAGGCAGCAGATCCATGATTCTCTCTCATCATTGATGATTCTACCTCTCTCTCCCTCTCCCTTCATGTCTGAAATCAATAAAAAGATTAAAAGTAAATAAATAAAAATAACAGCTTCTATATTATTGATCTACAAAAAACTTTTATTAGCTTTCTGTGTAATGGTATCTAGGACAATGGTATTATTTTTCCAGGGAAACATCCACATCAAATTTATGGGGCTTGTCAGGGGACCTCGCTCTCTCGGCAGAGCCAGGAGACGGCGCAGCTGGAGACGGCTGCCCATCCCGAAGCCGGTGGCAGCTTCGGCAGAACCGCACGTTTCCTTTGGGGATAAATTAATGTGACTCTATAGAGAGTGATTAGAATTCATTCGACTCAATTTCATTATTTTATTTTTTTTTAATATATTTTATTGATTTTTTACAGAGAGGAAGGGAGAGGGGTAGAGAGTTAGAAACATTGATGAGAGAGAAACATCGATCGGCTGCCTCCTGCACACCCCCTATTGGGGATGTGTCCGCAACCAAGGTACATGATTCCTTGACGGGAATCGAACCTGGGACCCTTCAGTCCGCAGGCCAACGCTCTATCTACTGAGCCAAACCAGTCAGAGCATCAATTTCATTATTTTAAATATCCACCTTTCATTTTATTTTCAGGAGTTTACTTGCTATTCTAGAATATAATAGTCCTTATTCTGACAATAAAGGTAAAAGCCCTGAACTCTAGAGAAAATTCTGAAGATCCCATTTGTGAGTGAGCACCTTACCAGTAAGTCCACAGCAGGGGTGGACTAAGCCATCTCCAGGCCCTTCCCAGCAGCAGCCACACAGGCTCTGCTTGGACGTGTGGCTGAAACCTGGGCCAGGCAGTGGGCGGTCTGTGACGGAGGGTAGGGAGCTGACGTTCCATTTTCCAAGCAGAGGCCAGGGAGCTCCCACACAGCGTCCACACGAGGGAACCAGGGAACTAGGCTCAATGCCCCACACGTGTCTGAGTCGTTTGTGACCAGGAACATGTGACAATAAGCTTTGACAATGAGGAACATGTGACAATAAGCTTTGACAATAAGGAACATGTGACAATAAGCTAAGCAGTGGCGACAGCTCCGTCACTATGTCCCCATATGTGCGCTCCGCAGTCCTCCAATCACTGCAACCCTTCCCGCCGGTGCTGTCACTGTGTGCAGGGAGGGACTACACGTGAAAATCGTTCTTGCAACAAAGCCTAGAAGAAGCAACAGATGGACATCTGTTACAGGATAATGGGGCCTTTCTTTAAATATGCGTGTGGTAAAAGAAAGAGATGAAGTTTTTAAACTCTATGAGGAAAATGACTCTGAGTGTGTTTCAATATTTATCCATTAAACAGCAAATGGTGTGTTTTGCTTTACTTCTGCAGAACATTAAACGCCTATCTCCCTTTCTCTCTCCAGATCAAATTCCCTGGTGGGATATGTGGCGCTTGCTATGGATCCAACCTGTTCATTTGGCAGATCAATAAACGGGCCCGAGGCTACATCATGCCCTGCCCACGGGTCACATCTGAGAACTGGGAGAAGGCAGGCGATATAAAGCTGAAGCCTTTGGTTCGCCCGGCTGTCTGCACTGCACACACTGCCGCTACTCTTCACTTAATGACGCATTAATTCTGTGAGTTGCAGGTGATTGGCAGCACAAATAATCCACCTTTTAGATGATGCTCCATTCTTTGTAAAAATTGGGCTGTCTTCCCCTCGCAGGCCTTTCAACAAGCCTGAGCTGTGGCAAAGAGCAATGGCCCTGCCCTCAGGCACTGAAACATCACGTGAACACTGTCGGACTGGGTCCCCTCTCTCCTGTCACCGCCTGCTTCTTCTATCACAGCAGGCTCTACCACCTGAGGCAGGCAACGGTGGGGTTGACTTGTTAGGGAAGGCCTGACCCCTCTCCTTCCGCCTCCTCCCCCAGCATGGCCATGGAGGCCAGAACATCTCTGAGTCTTAGTGAACCTCACAGAGTACATCTAGGCCCTTTGGGTGGGTGTGGGAAGTGGGGTTGGGGTGGGGGGACTCACGATACAAACCCAGGGGTGGGTGGGGTTGGAGGTAGTCACAGAGGTGACGGCAGGAGAAAGGAGAGTTTGAAACAGACAAGGAGGGGCCGGAGAGAAAGGCCAGGAAGACTTCCTGGGGAAGATGGAAACCCCTCCCGGGCAGCCCTGACTTTGTCAGGGGGTGGTCTGCAGTGTGGGGCTCTGCCCGCAGCGTGTGGGGCACAATGGCCCCTCATTAGGAAGGCCTTCCCCACGCCTTGAAGGAGGCTGGGTGATCGCCACGCACACTCTCCAGTCCACCGCCTTCTCTCACCACCAGGGATCCTGGGAGTACCGCACGGAGGGATGCGGGGCTTTGTGAGTGAGACTGTGACGGGCACAGCCCGCCCCCCCCTCCCCCCCAGGCACCTGACAGCTTCTCCTTCCAGGAGTGTCCGGAGGGGCGGCCCCAGAGGCAGGGAAGCCGAGCTGCTCTTGCTCCTCCTGGGAGCCCCGTTTCTGAGGGTCAGGAACACCCACCTTCGCAAAGTTCTCTCAGGACAGTTTCCATCAGCGTTTGTTTCTTACAGTGTGCAGCAGGACTTGGTGTTTCCTCAAAAAGAAAAAAATCACTTATTTTAGAACAGAGTTCAACCTGAGATGTGGCTTCAAAGAAGGTTCTGAGGGCAGATGGAGGTGCGAGGAGTCACCCTCCTGAGGCTCACACGGCCTTCAGCGAGAAAGGATGTGGAGTTTGCTGGTTTCCCACCAGAGAATAAGGAGCACCTGCTCCAGTTAGAGCAGGGTCAATGTATCCATTCTAATACACGGGGGCGTTTTTATTTAGGGCAAAGGAGCTAACATATGGAATAATATTGAAATAAGCAATACAAATGCATGGGAAACAGGTCTTCCCCTGTTTAATAACGTTACCTCTTCGGTTCCTCAGCTGGAAATAAGAAGTGTTCTTTGTGTAAATGTTTTCATTCAAATATTCCAGCTTTGTGTCTTCGCTGCCTCTCTGCCGGCTTCCTTGGAGTTCTCCCGGCCAAGCAGAAGTAGGAAAGACGAGAGAAGATGTAGTTGCTGGGAAAATCCACCTGTTTTCTGTGGAAAAGGAAATCAGTAAGGATTCTGTTTCTGAGAAAGGGCAGTATGCATAACAGCCTTAGGGAAAGGCAGCATTGCTCAGATAGGGGCTTCAAGCATACAGGACAGCGATATCTGGGACCCGGGTGAAGGGGAAAGGGAGTTAAATGCAAGAGAAAGAGAACATCCTCAAAGGTGCTGGCGCTCCATGCTATGCATGGCCAAGGGCAGGGGCTAGCTGGGTGCAGCTGCCAGGACTCGGAGAAGAGGAGGGAGGAGTTGGAGCAGGAGGAGTCTCTTCCAGGGTGCCCTGGCTCAGCAGTTTTGAAATAGCGGCCCTGTGCGCTGACAAGCCAACTCAGAGGACTGCAGGAAAGCCACAGCAGCAAAGGCTCTGGTTCCGGACATTTGCAGAGCCTACACGTGACAATAGAGCCGTCATCACCAATCGCATTTCCTCTCTATGTAATGGTTGGTTCATTATTGGGGGGAAAAATGAAGAAGTAAGAGTTTATATAATTGGAAGAATACCCAACTAGAAGCAAATGTGAAAACCAAAAACAATAACAAATAGTACTGGCAATGTGTAAGTTATAGCTACATAAGCATTTAGGGTGAGCCAGACTAGACTGTCCTAAAACACACACACACACACACACACACACACACACGCACGCACGCACGCACACACGCACACACTTCAATCCTCCTTATACCTCATGGGGAGCTTATACTCCCTGGTGTCATCCCTAATTTGCAGATGAGGAAACTGAGCAGGAGGGAGTGCAAGTTTCCCAAAGGCCTACTGCTAACCTCCGGGCAGCCAGGCTTTGAGAGGCGGGCTTCTAACACATTCTGCACTATCGCCTGGAGTTCAACACGTTTCTATTAGCAACCTATCGTATTCTCGTGAAGAAGGCAAAAAGAGAAAAAATGAAAACAGCACGTGGAGTCTGGCAAGAGGTAATAATTTAGTGGGAGAGAAAATTGTATACATGAGCTCAGAAGTGACTGGTGGGATGTGACATGCACCCGCAGGGAGGAATATAAGGATGAATGGCACTGTGGGTTAGCAGGTGGGACCCAGAGGCAGAATGCCCAGGTGTTAGGATCTGTGTTTTCTCACCTACCAGGCATGTGATGATGAGTCTCAATTTCCTTATTTGTAAAATAGGATCAGTAACAGAAACCTCACAGAGCACTGTGGTGAATGTCCTCTGAACACTGTATAGTAGATTGTGGTTTTTTAAATATATTTTTGCTGACTTCAGAGAGGAATGGAAAGGAGAGAGAGAGAAAAATATCAATGATGAGAGACAATCATGGATCGGCTGCCTCCTGCATGCCCCCCCCTTGGGGATTGAGCCTGCAACCTGGGCATGTGCCCTGATTGGGAATCAAACCATGACCTCCTGGTTAATAGGTCAACACTCAACCACTGAGCCATGACAGTCAGGCAAGTAGTTTTTACTAGTTAATTACTACACTGCATTTTCCCAGCCAGTCTTCTCTATTTCCACTCAACAACCATGAGGACACGTTTATGTACGAGTGGCTGAGAACATTAGTCAAGACTGAAAAAATAATGTATTTATTTTCTCCAAAATGAATGAATGAATGATAACTCAATGATTTAGTCTTTTAAGTGCATGTCTGGTTATATTATTTATAATTTTACTTTGTTTTCTAGCCATGTTAGAGGAATAAGTGAAAAGGAAAAGCCAATTGAAGCTGATATGAAATAAACTTACAAAACTCGACGTTAAACCACGTTGTTTATCTTACAGGAGAGTTTCCCTGGTAACTACATGTCTCCGGCTTTCCAATGGGCCTCTGCTTGAATTTTCTCCAAGATGTCGGGTTGTGTTCCTCATCAGGAGAGGTGCTCATTGCAATCACAGTGTGTTTGGGGGGAGAGTGGTGTTTTGTTCCGGGGTAACAGCTGTGAAGATGAACACATTCCGCTGATTAGCTGTGTGGTGTTGCTGATTCTAAGTAATTGTTATGAGTATTGAAATGTGGTTGAAATGATACGCTTGGCAATATCAATTTCTGTAGCATCCTATTCCTATTCATCACATTTGTAATTTTTGTGTTTATCCAGTTCATGGGAATTTTCCTTTCATGACTGTTTAGATTTCATTAGTCATCTCTTCTGTTAACAGGCCAAGCCGTGGGTATGTTTGTTAGCAAATGATCACGAAGGAGAAATATGGAAGGAAACAGGCTTCTCAGACCGAAGAGCCAGAAAGAGGAGATCTGAGGCCTTCTGTCTACCGTATATGGGGTATGAAAATGACGTAGAATTACAGACTGAGCCAGTTAAATTCATGAGTAATCAGTCGTTAATCACTATCAGTATTGGGATCCATTAAATTAGTTGGAGGCTGCTGCAGTGAGAACAGGTGTTAGGTTAAATCCCAATTGAGCCAGAGAATATGGATTGTTAAATTTGCTGTATTGAAAACAATGGGCCAATGCACTCACTCTTGTCCCATCAGAGCAATGCATCCTCAGTGTGTGACTAACAGCACTGCATTTTTAACCCTAATCCAAGGGACAGGGACAGTCCACTGCCTTTGGGAAATATTGGTCTGTAAATATGAATGCATGTGATAGGAATTCACTTTCAGACCATTGCAACATCAAGAGAGGGGGCTGTGGGAATACGTGAACTTGACCTAGTTCCTCAGAAATCTCTCCTCCATGTATTTAAAAACCAACAGCTATTGCAGACATCTTAGGTCAGGGTAAAGGTAACATAAAGAGACTGGTGGGCTTTGGATTTTAGAAATTGATAATGACTGGATTGAGTGACGCTAAATGGATAAAGGTTGGGTTTACTAGTATAGGGTCATAATTGCATTTCTGTTTTTGTATGTCTGTGCCCCCATCTTTTGCTTCCTATGATGTGTGTTTTCTGTTTCTGGTTTATAGAATTTTAGAATGTGTGGCTCTCAATATTCATGAGAATTACCAATATTATCAATGATCAATATTATCAATTGTCAATATTAATGAGAATATTAGTAAGAATTATCTCCATGTAAGGGCTATTGTAGTGTGGTTTAGAAGTTCTATGAGGGGATAAAATTAACCTATCTTGTACTTAGTGTAAGTTCATGTACAAAATATTTTCAAAATATACACAACTGAGCAACATCGCCCTGTTGCCTCTTGCAGCCACCCTGACCAGGAATGGAACCCACAACCTGGCCATGTGCCCTGACCAGGAATCGAATCTGCGACCTTTCGGTGCATGGGAGGATGCTCAACCATTGAGCCATACCAGCCATAGCAGGGGTGCTCTTTATAGAGGGGTGTATCATCACAACTGTCTTTTATTGTATATCAACTATCTGTGCACACGTTGAGTTACACTCTCACAGGACAACCTATTTGAAAAAAAAAAGAGAGAGAGAGAGAGACAACCCTAAGTTTAGAACATCTAAACAAGTGACCAATATATCATAGCATATGCACCTGAACAGCACATGTCTGTAAAAGGCAATCATGCTTAGAAAGGAAACGAACATATCTAAATTAGTGGATATTTATAAATACCTTGCTGTCTTACTGTGAAAGAATTTATGGACATCACGGTTCCATTTGGACTGAATAACGTTTTTCTTCCCTGCTAGAATGATAGTGGAAACAGTAGCGATGCTCTCCACAGTGGTCATCACTGCGAAGTAATTAACCTTGACCTTCATTAAGGCCCCTGCTCTGCTGGCAAGATTTATAATGACTGGAGCGAGACATGATCTTGCTGACATAATTTCCTGGGTAGTAGTAATAATCCAAACGGGAGGACATTAAGACTGACTTCCGCAGGCTTTGTTTTTTCTTCACGTGAACGCATTATCGAGAAAATGTAATCCCCCTCACGCTGAAATCCCAAGGCTGAGGGCTTATGTGATAGAATTATACTAGACAACTAATTATCTGTTGTCCATTTGAAATTTAAACAATTTCACTTTCCATAATTACTTCTTCCTCATTGTAGGTTCAATAACTAAATCCACTTGTTAAAATGGCATTACAAAGAAATCCTTGAGGGGGGAAAACATGATTCTAAAGATTTAGAGTTAGATTTAAATAAATGATCATTATACAATTTTAGTGCTCATATTGTCTCGTTTGATGTGCTCATTACCAATAGGAAATTCCTTATCTGTACTATGAAGGAATCCATTCATTTCTGAAGTGGATATGTCAGGGAGGTGAAGGCCACATTTTTGCAGGGTTATTATTTATTGATGTCTAGCTGAATATGGGTTTTAGAAACTTGTACTTTCCTACCATCATTTATTGTATTAACATGCAACTATGCTTTGAATTTATTCAAAACTAAGGAGAATTGTGGCTTTAACACTTCTGCAGGGATTATAGTATTCATTTTTAGATGGA
This sequence comes from Cnephaeus nilssonii, assembly GCF_951640355.1. NCBI lineage: Eukaryota > Metazoa > Chordata > Mammalia > Chiroptera > Vespertilionidae > Cnephaeus > Cnephaeus nilssonii. Next base: position 2,598,315 of record NC_137083.1, read on the forward strand.
AAACTGTTTCTAATCTTGCCTTTATGTGCATGCATGCATACGTTCTCACGGGAATTGTGTTAGTATTGATCTCAGTGGCAGCAAATACTGAATGCCAGACTCTCACCAACCATCTTCCATGCAGACCTGGGTTAAGATCACCCACAGATACCCAGTATGGGTTTATGATTTATGGAAGGTGGTTAGATCACCGTGGTGGAATCTGTTCTGTCACTAAATCGAAGGTTTTTTTAAGTTTTACTGCTTCTTTTTAGGTGGAAAACTGCCGTGACCCGGGGAGCAGAGGTGGCGGCGGAAGCCTCGGGATCTGTGGTTGAGAGAGGTGACCTGGGCCGTCCGCTTCGCTCTGAGCTTTCCCAGGACCCGGCCCCCTCCATCGGCCTCTGCCAGGCTCATTGAGGAAGACGATCTCCTCCCAGGATGGAGCGGATTGCTGCTGATGCCATTTGGAAGCCAAACTGGTGAGATGCTTTTTTAGGCCAAGGCTTATTTTCTTGTCCCATAGAATGCTTCCCAAATATTATTCAGAGTCTATTTCTGAGTCATGTGATCATTGCAAAAAACAAAAAAAAAAAGCATGCAAATGAGGCTCCCTGTTTTGAATCTTAACTTCCAAACTTCTTTACTTTTCTGGCCCCTGTGCGTGGCCCACGCCTGTGCCCCCGGCTTGTTCACGGCTGGCGGGGGCCCTGCGGAGCAGAAGGTTGGGGAGGGAAGCGCCTGACCTTTGTGTTTGGGCCGGTTCTCCTTGTCACAAGTGGGGGGGCTTGGGAAAAGGCTCTAGGTCCTCGCTTTCTGTTGTTGGGGATCCTGAAGCCAGCGGCTCTTCTGCTTGCCCGAGGCCTCCTCTCAGTGCGTTCCCCAGCTGCTCAGGCTCCAGGCCTCTGGAATGAGCCTCCTGCTCAGCCCAACTCCCTTCCACCGCCAGGTCGCACCCGGCCACGCCCTGCGGTGCTGATCTTACCTGTGGCCCGTGGCTCAGAGCAGCCCAGGGCTGCCAGCTTCCTCCGGCCTTCTGCCTCCCTGGATCCATTTTTCTAAAGCGGGAGGCGCTTGGTAACAGGATTTGTCTTCCGAACCATCAAAGTGACTGCATTAGTAAACATTTGCCGTAGCCTGGCAAGGGACAGATGTGTTCCAGGCTGAGCTATCTGTTTCCTTGCTGCCTGCCACCTAGTCTCTAAGAGATGCGTGCTGGTCCCACCCACCCTTTCCTCGGCAGCACTCCACCCACGGCTGCTTGCTGGCGTTGTGACTGAGGGAGGGAATGAACTTGGGTTGACCAGAAGAACAGAATATGATGGAAACTGCTAACCTTCTCCTCCTCGTCTGTTTAGAAATAGAACACTCCCTTGTGCCCGCCTCTCCACCATTAGCTGGATGCCTGGCAGCCAAATGGCACACTAAATCTCACAACATTCCTGGTAGCTAATGGTGAGCGTGTGAGTGAGTTGGGAAAAATGGGATGTGAGTTGAAACATCCTGGTCCACTCTTTTGAAGAGAATCAAGATATGCCCCCCCTAAACATGTCACTTTGGCAAAAGAAATAATTTGAATTGAAGGCAATTAAGAATCAAAAGATATGAGTCCCCTCTCCTCCTCTTATCTGCCCCAAAACAAGGAATAAATTCCCCTTTGTGAAGATGGCTGCATTTCCCGCTCTCCTGTACCAAGATGAGGAAGCAGCTACCCTTTCTTAAAGCCCAAACCCTCTCTCCTTTAGCAAGAGTATATAAGCTCCTTATTTCCAACTCTTTTTTGTTGTTGTTGTTTTTAAAATGTATGTGCTTTACTTTCTCAAGAAAACTGCTTTAATTTTTTTATTTAAAAGAAATTGCTGGGAAGCGACTTTATAAGTATTTTTTTTACATTTTGCTCTCAGTTTATCAGAGGAGAAGATGCAGCTGGAGACGATAAAGCTGTCAGCTGAAGTGTCAGAATTTCCCTGCATAATATTGTTATGACTTCCTCCTCTTGGAAGAAGAAATACAAATGTCGTAGCAAGTGTAGATTAGATATTGATTATTTTTGAATCACCAAGCCAGGCCAGAGGGAAAGCTTACTTTTTAATATGAGCAAAAACAATCTGTTTTCCCAAACCAATGATCGAGGTGCAGGAATGGGGAGCCGTCACCTGCTCCCCACGGCTCTGCCTGGCTCTTAGAGGGAAGGAAAGAGGTGGGGAATCCGTGCTTCAGAGGTGATCTTTCCAGAAGGAGATCAAAGAGCAAGCGTGGCACAAGCTGGCATAAGCCATAGACAGGGGATGGGCACCGGGCCGTGACTGGCGGTTACAGAGTGGCATTATATCTGCCTTGTTTTCACATTGCATGAGATCCCATCCTGTTTTTACTGCTTTCTTCCTGACAGAAGGGTGAAGGAGACCTTCAGCATTCACCTGAGTCTAAGCAGCATGGACACTCACCTCCACCAGACATATGCACAACAAGGTGAATCGTCCAGATAAAATGATAGTAACTAACTGGCAGTTGGGTCCAATCATCTTGATTCAAGTGAGTCCATTAAATTACTGTTCACTTTTACTCTAGATTGTAATGTGAAAACTATTTAGTTTGGTCAAAAGATAAGGTGGTAAGAAGAACTAAAAGAAATTTTTTTTAAAAAATGGTGATGGAAAGAGGTTTGACTTGAAATAAATAAAATAAAATAAATGAAAGAGATTTGACTTGGTTGGTGGGAAAAAAGGGAATAAAAAACCTGCTAGAAATTATTCAAGTTGGTACGGATGCTATTCTGCAAACCTACTTTGCATGTCATAGTTGTATAGGTTCAGATATCAGAGAGAGAACAAGATAATGCCACCCAGTGTCTGGACCACAGAGGCTTATAACACAGCCTTAATTTTCATGAGTTAGATGTAATACAAACTATTCTTGCATAAGCAAAACAAATGGGTACAAGTAATTTAATATGGATTAAATTATATACTAATAATAGACAAATATGTAAATTGACCGTGCCTCTGTGACACCCATAGCCAATCAGGAGAGAGTATGCAAATTAACCCAACAAAGATGGCAGGCCTGTGGGCAGCACACACGCATGCAGGCGCCAAGCAACCAGGGTCCAGGGACGCCACTGGAGTGTCTGGTCCTGTCAGCCCGGCCTGGGGACAGCTGAAGTTCCCAGTCCTTTTGGTTTCTGCAGCCCCTTGTCCAGAAGCGGAAACCCAGAGCGCGGGGAGCACCAGGAATGCTAGGAATCGTAGTTCTGGTGGCAGACGCGTTGCGGGATCTCCTAGACACTAGAGCAAAGTGAGCCTGGAGCAAGTTATTGTTGCAGTGGAGGATGGAGGGAAAGCAAAGGTGAGAGACATAAGTAAAATCAGAGTGTCTAGGAAAAATTAAAGGGATGATATCCTAAAACTTCCAGGAAATTTCCAACAATGGAGCAAAGAACAAAAAAAAGCCTCTATTATTTTGTGAGCACCAAACCAAACTGGGTTGGGGTCTCAAACAATTTGCTCATATGATTGCAAAGACAGACAGAAACTCCCAGATTGGAGAGGGTGCAGGTCAGGCTGAGGGACCCACCCTCTGTGCATGAATTTCATGCACCGGGCCCCTAGTATTATAAATAATTGATTTACAGTGCTCAGTATATGCTTTTCATTGAAAAGATAACTATTAGGTTGATACTCAACCAAATTCTACTTTTTTAAATTATAAATGCACCAAGGCTTAATACAAGTTCTCGCTGGATGGCTAGTTACATAAAAGTTGAATATCTAGAGAGTGTCAAGATGCTGAACAGGAACCCTTAGAGCAGTGGTTCTCAAACTTTCTTCTTTTTTAAAAAAATATATTTTATTGATTTTTTACAGAGAGGAAGGGAGAGGGACAGAGAGCTAGAAACATTGATGAGAGAGAAACATTGATCAGCTGCCTCCTGCACACCCCCCACCGGGGATGTGCCCACAACCAATGTACATGCCCTTGACCGGAATCGAACCCAGGATCCTTCAGTCCACAGACCGACGCTCTATCCACTGATCCAAACCGGTTTCGGCAAGGTTCTCAAACTTTCTAATGCCATGACCCTTTAATACAGTTCCTCACATTGTGATGACCCTCAACCATAAATTTATTTTCATTGCTACTTCACAACTGTAATTTTGCTACTGTTAATGAATCGTAATGTAAATATCTGTGTTTTCCGGTGGTCTTAGGCTCTACAGCAGCGGTTCTCAACCACAGGTTGAGACCATCGGAAAACACAGATATTTACATTATGATTCATAACAGCAGCAAAATTACAGTTATGTTGTAGCAACAAAAATAATTTTATGGTGGGGGTTACCACAACGTGAGGAACTGTATTAAAGGGCCGCGGCATTAGGAAGGTTGAGAACCACTGCCTTAGAGGTTTCATTGACAACAGGACACTGGGCAACAGATTCACTTCTCATGGTGATTTTTAGCTAATACATTTGCCCAAATCTTAAGCTACAAGCAATTTCTGCTTAACACTCTGCTTCATTTTGCCTTTATTTCCATAGAAACCGGCTAGCATGGGGATGTCCCGACAGTTCTGCTTGCATCAGATCTCTTGCCAAAATGTTCCGCTGCACCCAGGTGTTGGCGTTACAATGCACAGTGACTCAGATTTCTGTTAGGAATCTGATTGGTAATAAATGTCCTCCACTGGATTTCCTTCCTGTTTTTAATTTTAAAAGATGCCATATTAAAAATTTAGCATACTCATTCCTTATGTCACTTAATTATATATTTCAAATTAAAGGATGCTTCTGCATATATTTATTGTGTACCTTTTAATCAAGATAAATATGTTTCATTTAATCTTCAAGTATGTAATATATTTTAGGATGTTGATAGTTATAAACATATATAAAGTAGGATACTTGTACTCTAGAAATCATATTGAGTGAAGGAGAAAAATCATGAAAATCATCATTTGAAGATACAGTTTTTTAAATGTAGGCTATCTACATTACTACTGATTTATGAGATTGGGTAATTTTCACTGGTTGCGGCGGGGGGGGGCGCGGTTCTGCATAAATGAGCATTTGCCAGAAAGAACAGCTGAGGGAAGATATTGAAAAGGAATAATAGGACCACAGAAGACAGAAGATGGAAAAAGATCCAAATGTTTAGGGAAAATAAGTAGCATAATGTGCCTAAAGTAGAGAACACTTACAATGTTAGATTCTTCAAACAATTTAACATGTCTACTTAAATGGAAACGTAATTTGCAAAGAGAATGTTATGCTGTAGGCAGGCTCACGTTGTTTTTGCCTTCATTTTTCGAGTTTCCACATCTCAATCCTTCCATGAGGCTGTTCAAAAATCACCAGGTCCCATGGTGTCTGCATTCAGTGGCCAGTGGCTGAACTGGCCTGGGCACGAGGAGAGTGCTTTTCCATTCTTTTTTTTTTTTTTTTAAATATATATTTTATTGATTTTTTTACAGAGAGGAAGGGAGAGGGATAGAGAGTTAGAAACATCGATGAGAGAGAAACATCGATCAGCTGCCTCCTGCACACCTCCCACTGGGGATGTGCCCGCAACCAAGCTACGTGCCCTTGACTGGAATCGAACCTGGGACCCTTCAGTCTGCAGGCCGACGCTCTATCCACTGAGCCAAACCGGTTTCGGCTGCTTTTCCATTCTTAAAGGGTCATTATTTGTTGGGCACAGATTTTCCTTGAGTTATAAGCAATTTAATGTCCTCAGTCTCCTGTCATTAAACATGGAGTAGACACTTGATACGTTACTTTTTTGAGCTACCAACTGACATCTGAGTGCCCTCATACCAGCAAGTGTCCATTGCAACGCTGACCGTGGGACTGCACGGGAGGCCACACTTCTCAGTACCTAGGCAGCCGGAGGTAACGTCACTCCAAGCGGCATCCTTCCCCCGGTGTAGCTGCTGCAATGGCAAGTCACGCTCGGAGTGAACATATTCGCAGTAACTTTGGAGAAATTCAATCGAAAACTAGATTTTCTATTATGTTCCACGACTTTCAAGCTTTAAAGATCTTATCAAGAATTTAATTAGACTAACGTCCTCAATTCCCCCCCTTAGGGAATATACATTAAAGCGGTTCTTTCCTTTGGCAGTTGGGATAGAAATGAGTTAGTTCAGGTGTTTTAGTTCAGGGTGATACAACGGAGCCTGCCTGTCATAGGCCCATCGGCTTCATGAATGCCGCAGTTAAACTGCACAAGAGAATGTTATGACAGTAGATGGAATGAATGAAAAAAAATTAAAAGGATATATCTAATATGCTCATCGCAGTTAGGTAATTTCCCACAGATCCCAACGCAAGGCACCTTTACTTACTGAGCGCTGGATCTTGTCTTCACTTCTACCCTAGCATATGTATTTATATGATGTAATTCAGGGAAATTGCCATTTGTGTAAGCACTGCAGGCTGGGCTGCTTTTTGTTGGGCTCCTGCCTGAGCTCTGGTCGCTCCGTCACCTCCTGGGCTTGGGACAAGATGTTAGGAACTCACAGCTTTCAGGAACAACCAAGTATTACTGAAGAGCAAGCCAGGAAGTTCTGCCCCACTCTACGTATGTGTCCCTGATTTAGACAAATCGGGGTACATGCATCTACACACACGTGGCTCATATTTGCCTCTGGGTGAACATTTATAAGCACATACAGCTATACGTATGAGCGATTGCAATGTGTCCAGCCCCGTTTCAATCAGTTTGTACACACTCCCTCTTCGGATGTTCAGGAGAAAGCAGCCCTAAGGAGCATGCACCGCGCAGAGATGAATGGGACGTGAATGAATGGGACAGGAGCACAGGCCACAGAGGTCTCACCCTGGGAGGCAGCAACCCACCTGCAGAGCTTAGAGACATGCAGACCCTGTGCCCCCCCACGGGGCCCTGGTCTCCCAGGGAAGCTTCAGCATCATGTATGTCACAGTTTACCACGTGGTGCTATTGCTCTCCAAAACCTGCGAACCTGTGTCTCACACAGGCCTGGGCTGTTCAGTGTTGGACTGGTTTCTCAGCAGGCATCCTAAAAAACTGGCAAGAGTTTTTATGACCCATTTTGTTCTTAAGCCCTGTCACGTTCTGTGGTTTCTGTCTGTCCTGCTGATGGTTTGCAGCGGTTCTCAGCTTCCCTCTGTGCACAGCCATCAGCTTGTGAGGATTCACTGCTCAGCACTCCAGGAGGCCATTGTTATTGACAGTAGACTCCCCTGCTGAGTCGCTTCTCTCTGGACCTTGTAGGTCTTTAATCACACCCGTTTATGAGGACCCCGCCCCCTTTATGTGACATTCTGCAGGCATGGTGCATTCTCTTCATGTCCATGTTTCTTCCTTCTACCATCTAGGTGCAAAGACCAGTTTTCTCGTGCCCCAGTCCCAGACGTGACCCTTGCCCCAATCAGGTGGGATCACGTGGTCATCCTGAGAGCTCTGCTGCTCCCCCTGCTGGTCTGTAATCACCCTGCCTGCCTGACATGGTGGCCCTCAAGGGGACTAGTCCATCTTCTGTTTTTTCTGAAGAGATGCCATGCCCGGATTTACCTTGCTACAGCCATTATTCTTCCCTGACCTGCTGGATCATTTTTGAAAATGGCATTTTGTTATGCACAGTTCCCAGTTCCCTTCTCCCCGCTGGCCCATGCTCGCAGCTGAGTTCTGACACTCCAGATGAAAACCTCTGATCTAAGCGATGCTCTGTCCCACGCATCCCAAGGATCCCCAAGCTCTCTCTTCTCAGCAGGATGGGGGGAAGCTCATCTGCCTTTTCTGATTTGAGAGAGAAAGAACAGCATCCCGGCCGATTCACCCCGAGGAAACATGGACAGACATTTTCCCTGTGATCTTTCCCGTTTCATTTTCAAATTTATTTTCCCAGGCAGCATCGGTATGGCATCCTTGAACTAACTTTTAACTGTGAGTGGCACAAAGAAAGTCTTTATTACATTGTCATTGCTGCTATAGATTTTTCAAAGTAAAGACTATAAAATATCAAGGATTGGATCCAGAGCCAATTCTTCTTTCCCCCGATGCCATAATGTTAAATGGAGCTAAATGCGCATGCATCTATTAGCTGGAAAGTGCGAATCTTGAGAAGTTACCTCAAGGTCATCAAAGGTCATATCATCCATAAATGAAAGTCATGAATATCATGATATTGGAGACAGCCCTAAATGGGCAGTGAGTTGGTTTATTTTAAAGCTTATCACACACAATGGCAGAACTGGGAGGGACATTTAAGATAATCTATTTGAACACCTTTATTGTAAAGATGAGCAAATGAAAGTCCAGAGAAATGATATTACTTGCCCAAGGTTACAGAATGACTTAATTATCTTTTCCCATAATGTGATAAAGCTGCATTTTGAACTAGCATTAATTTTACCACCGAGAGAATGTATAACCCATGCAGCAGACAATAAAAGGAGGGGGGTTAGAAATAAAACTCATGGCTAGAGGAGGCTGGAAACATTTTGAAACTTGTCATTTAGTGCAGTATGCTTCTTTTAATGTTAGAAATGGGGGTTTAAAAGACATTGACTGACACACATTTACAAGGATGCTCAAGCAGGTACAGTTTCCGCTCTTAGGTTATGGTTGGCTCTTTATATTTTATTCTGTCGCGTTTTTGTTGAATGCAGGGAGACTCCAGGGGAGTGTGAGAGCTGGTGACAGATAGACTTTCTGGGAAGTGGATCTCTGCTCAGCAGGGTACAGGAAGCTGACCACAGAACCGCAGGACAAGATTCCCAATACCAATAACACTCTGAGAAGGAAGCAACCCATCAGCATTTAAGGCTGTTTCTAGCAATCTTTTCTTCATGGAATAGAAACATGCCCATAGCCTTATCGTATGCTTGTTCAATCTCTTAAAAAAAAATGTATAGCCTCCCGTATGAAGTTACTTAACTCTAAGATTGGACTCTGGAAGCAGGCTGCTGTGATTTGAATCCAACATCTGTCATACGCAGTGGAAACCTAAGCAAGTTACACATTTCCTTGGAGTCCCCGTTTCCTATTGTAAGAATTCATTAAGTGAACACATAGAAAGCACCCAGACCAGGCCCTCACATACCCTGCGTGACCTCCATCGGTTGTAATCACCGTGATAGTTCTGGTAGTAGCAGTAGTAGACATTGGGGTGAAGTGGTCGCATAGGATGCTCAAGAAAACAAAACGCTGCTTGGAGAAAAACCATTTTTGAAACTGGCTCATGTGGGTTGTTGAAGCTCTCAGCTGTGTCCTTGCTGGATCTCTCCCCGTCTGATGGGGGCATGTCCGAGTCTCCAACTGTTACCGTGGGTCTGTCTGCTTCCTCTGAAAGTCCTACCAGTCAAGCCTCACAAAGGCTGACGCTCGGCTGTCAGGCTCACACACTTTAAGGATTGTTATGTCTTCCTAGAGAGGTCTCCCTTTTTCGTTGCATAATGCCCTCTGCAGTTCCTTGCTTTAATGCCTCTTCTACCTGCAATTAGTATAGCTGAAACTCCTTTTTTTTTTTGAATCCTCACCTGAGGATATTTTTCCATTGCTTTTAGATATAGTGGAAGGGAGGTTGGGGAAGAGAGAGAGGGAGAGAGAAACATGGATATGAGAGAGACACATTGATTGGTTGCCTCTACCAAGCCAGGGATCGAGCCGGCAACCAAGGTATGTGCCCATGACTGGGAATCAAACCAGCGACCCTTTGGTGTGCCGGTTGACACTCTATCCCCTGAGCCAAACGGGCCAGGGCTCCTTTCTTTTGAATAGTAGTAGTATGATATCTTTTTCTTTACCCTACTTTAAATCTATATGTGATTCTTACAATCCCTTTTACAATAGCATAAAAAATAATAAAATATGTATGAATAAATTTAACCCAGGAGGTGGAAAAATCTGCACACTAAAAACAATAAAACATTAATGAAAGTAATTGAAGGAGACGCAAATAAATGGGAAGCTTCCTGTGTTTCTGGACTGGAAGAACTGACATTGCTAAATGTCCATACTACCCAAAGTGATTTACAGATTTCATGTAATCCTAATCAAAACTGCCATGTCATTGTTCACAGAAATAGGAGGGGGAAAACACAACCTAAAATTGCTATGAAACTACAAAAGCCCCTGAACAGCCAAATCAAAGTTGAGAAAGAACAAAGCTGGAGGTATCATACTTCCTGATTTCAAACTATATAACAGAGCTACACTAAGCAAAAAACATGTGGTATTGACATAAAACAGACACATAGACCAACAGAGCACAATAGAGATTCCAAAATAAATAAATAAATATATATATATATATATATATATATATATATATATATACACACACACACACACTAGAGGCCCGATGCATGAAATTCACGCAAGAGTAGGCCTTCCTTCCCACTCACCCTCGCTGATGGCACCAGCTTCCCTCTGGCACCGGACCCAGGCTTCCTTCTGGCTGCCAGCAGGTAAAAGGGACCCGGGCTTCCCTTGCAGCCCTGGCTTCCAGACGTCTGGTCTAATTAGCATATTATGCTTTTATTATATATACTAGAGGCCCAGTGCATGAAATTCAGGCTGTCCCTCAGCCTGGCTTGCACCCTCTCCAATCTGGGACATCCCTCTCACACTCCAGGACTGCTGGCTCCTAACCACTTGCCTGCCTGCCTTCCTGATTGCCCCTAACTGCTTCTGCCTGCCAGCCTGATCACCCCCTAACCGTTCCCCTGCCAGCCTGATTGACACCTAACTGTTCCCCTGCTGGCCTGATCACCCCTCACTGCCCTCCCCTGCGGGCCTGATCATCCCCAACTGCCCTCCCCTGCTGGCCTGATTGTCCCCAACTGTCCTTCCTTGAAGGCCTGGTCCCCCCCAATTGCCCTCACCTGCAGGCCTGGTCACCCCCAACTGCCCTCCCCTGCCAGCCATCTTGTGACAATGTGGGGGCGGCCATCTTGTGGTGGCCATCTTGTGACAACGTGGGGGCAGCCGTCTCGTGACAATGTGGGGGTGGCCATCTTGTGACAATGTGGGGGTGCCCATCTTGTGACGACATGCGAGTGGCTATGTTGTGACAGCCATCTTGTGATGACTTGGGGGTGGCCATCTTGTCACGTGAGGGCATCAGGGTCAATTTGAATATTACCTCTTTATTATATAGGATATATATATTCAATTTTGAAAAAATTTCTGAAATTATACTCTAGGGAAAGAATGCTCTTTTGAATAAATGGTGTTACAAAAACTGGACATTCACATGCAAAAGAGTGACTCTGGATTGCGGACTTACAAAATACATGCAAGTCAACTCAAAGTGGATTAAACACTTAAATGAGACTTGAAACCATAGGACTCCTAGAAAAAAGCATTGGTCTTGGCAATATATTCTTGGATTTGACACCAAAAGGAAAGGCCGCAAAAGCAAAAATAAACGAGTGGAACTACATCAAACTACGAAGCTTCAGCAGAGCAGAGGGAGCAATCCACAACATTAAAAGGTAACCCATAAAGTGGGAGAAAATATTTGCAAACCATCCATCTAGTGGTATAGGGGTTAATATCTATCTATAATAATAAAAGCGTAATATGCTAATTAGACCGGACAGCCGAACGACCTTCTGGACATCCTTCCAGACAAAGTTGGGGCAGTGGGGGCCAAGGCAGAGGTGGTTAGGGGCAATCAGGCAGGCAGGCGAGTAGTTAGGGGCATCAGGCAGGCAGGCAGAGTGGTTAGGGGTGATGAGGCAGGCAGGCAGGCAGGCAGGCGAGCAGTTAGGAGCCAGCGGTCCTGGATTGTGAGAGGGTGTAGGCCGGGCTGAGGGACTCCCCCTCCCGCCCCTGTGCACGAATACCGTGTACCAGGCCTCTAGTAGTACATAAAAAGAAATAAGACAACTCAATAGCAAAGAAACAAATAGCCCCTCTCGGTCTCTCCAATCCTGTGGTGGTTTTCCCTGTGGCCCGTTCCCTCTCTTATGAATCCAGAAGAGTTGTTGATGTTCAGTCCTCTCAACTTTTTTACTTGTTACTTTGGAGATTAGATGTGACCAATGTAGGACAGAGCAGCACTTCCAATCTTCCATGTGGAAATGGAAAGCAATTGCTGACGTTCCCTCCCTGTATCTTATTATTCTGCCAGCTTCTCTTAAAATGCTTGTCTAATTTGAATTCTCATCTCTTCCCTGCATTCACATTAATAACGTCTCTAACTTCTCAAGACAATTTATAATGGAGTATTCTGTGACAGTGATAAAGCAGGAAGTGCCGGGAGAAAACAGACGCGGAGGTAGATAGTGGCAGTTAATAGATAAAAAGTACCTTTTGCGGCCTGATGAAGCTGAGAAGCTCATTGAAAATCACCTGGTACTTGTTGTTCTGCAAGTAATTTGGAATTTTGTGTCTCTGGGCCGGGCAAGAAATCAACATTAGATAGCTTTGTATCAAGCCACTATTATAGAGGCAATAATTTAATTTGTGTGATTGAATTAAATCATAACAGAAGAAGCACAAACAGAATATTTTTTAAAAGCACCAACACCAAAATAGTAGGAGTAGATTGGGCAACAACATAAAACACAAAATTCATACCAATTCTCCTAGCCGGTTTGGCTCAGTGGATAGAGCCTGCTGACCAAAGGGTTCTGGGTTCTGTTCCGGTCAAGGGCATGTGCCTTGGTTGCAGGCTCCTCCCCGGCCGGGGCCCTGGTCATGGCGCATGCAGGAGGCAACCAATCAATGTGTTTCTCTCACATCAATATTCCTCTCTGTCTTTCCCTCTCTTCCACTCTCCCTAAAAATCAATGGGAAAATATCCTCGGGTGAGGATTAAAAAACAAGAGATAAAAGGAAAAAGAAAACAGTGTAACACCGTTTAAGCGTGTAGGGTGTAGACAAGAGCAACTCACGTTAAAGAAACTGAAAACTCTCTTCTGGGTGATGTTTTCGGGGAGTCAAGGATGAAACCTTAACCAAATGTCAATAAAGGGTGGGTCAAAAGTGAGCCTGTGAAGTGTTATGGGGTCAGAAGAGGGCGATGGGGGTTGGAGCTACTTAAATAGATGAGGGGGAAGACAGGAAAAGTTGGGTGTGAGTTTTAATAGACACAGAAATGTTTACTAGGTATTTATTGCCTTGAGTTTATTTTTATTTCCATACTTTTATTCCCATTCCCAATGACAAAGTCTTTGAATGTTGTATGCTTTCATATTATTTTCTGTGCATGACACAAAACTTGTAGTATTCAGCAGTTAATTTTATTTTACTTTTTATTTTTTTTTATTTTTTTAGTTGTTAGACCAGTTCTCCGTATCTTGATAACTAAAAATTAAAAAACAAAAAAAAACAAAAAAAAAACAACCTACTTGATTGCGTTGGAGAGCTCACAAGTTCTGGAGACTTCATTAGAAATGGCCTTGGGGAGGATTGAGAAAAGGGCCGTGAGTCCAGCTTTTAGTGCTACTTTTTGGTAATGGGGTCTTACTGATTCTAGAGTGGACAAGTGCGAGAGTAAGGAGCTGAATAAGGCTTCTAACAACCTCTGGAGCCGAGAAAGATATTGGAACCCGGGACCTGGCAGGTGTGAGAACCATGAAGAGTTTTAAGACTCTTCCCTTTCAGCTGGAAACTCCAAGTAAAAAGCCGCTGATTTAGGGCCCAAAGACATACAAATGACTAATGTGCACGTGAAAAATAAATGCAAGCAGCGCAAATTAAAGATCACTGTGAGATATATAATATCCACCGGAAAAGCCTATGTTAAAACGACAAGTCATACCAAGGAAGACAAGGATATGAAACAACCACAACTCTCAGGAACTGCTGGTTAGCATTTAAAGGGGACACAAATATTTTGCAGTTTCTTTTAAAAATTTCAAAATGCAATAAGTTGTATCATGATACAAAGTAGTTAAAAATATGACCATACCACCATGATATTCCACTCCTAAGTATCTAACCAAGAGAAATGTCCACACAGGGACCTGTGCACACGTGTGCATAGTTGCTACACTGTGCAACAGCCAAAACCTGGGAGAAACCAGATCATGGGTTCTTACATAGCATTAAGAGGTATTGTATTATTAATTCACATAGTAACATAAATTAATCTCAAAATAATTATGCTATGCAAAAGAATCCATACAAAAATAGTGCATATTTTATTATCCCATCTAACTAAAATCTTTGTAAATGTTAACTGCTCCATAGTGACAAGACCCCTGACCACGAGTTGCTGGCTTTCAGGCCCAGTGATTACAAGAGAGTGGACATGAAGCAGGCATGTGGCATGATCGATCTCTTCTTCCTCTCAATTGCTAGGATGGTTTCATGGGTGTATACATGTGTCAAAACTCACTGAATTTTAAACTAGATATGTTCATTTTATTGTATGTCATTTTTACCCTTGTTTAAATAACCTTGTTCAAAATGGGGGCAGGGGGAGTTAATTGACTAATTGCTGCTATCTAAAGGCAAAATAACCAGAGTGGATAAGAAAGGTAATCCAGACATATGCTATTTAAAGAAATAGATGGAGAGCATTATGCTAAGTGAAATAAGCCAGACAGAGAAAGATAAACATCACATGATCTCACTCATTTGTGGAATATAATGAATGGCATAAGCTGATGAACAAGAACAGATCCAGAGACTGAGAAACGTCGATCAGAACGTCAAACCTCAGAGGGAAGGTGAGGGTCGATGGGAATAAGGGGGAGAGATCAACCAAGGGACTTGTGTGCATGCATATGAGCCTAATCAATGGACACAGACAACAGGGGGGTGGGGCATTAATGGGGGGCGGGGGGTAATGGGGGAATAAGGACACATATGTAAAAAAAAATTAATTTTTTTAAAAAAAAAGAAAGAAAAGCAGATTTAACTAGAGAAAAAAGGAGGCTATATCTAAAAAAAAAATATTGCCTCTCAAAAATATATATATATATATATCTAGAACATATTTTGGATACATAAATAATGAGAAAAAAAAGTATAGAAAGGTCACTATATATGTGATCAAAAATATTTAGAAATAACTGCTGAACACACCCAAAGGGAGTAGAAGGGAGGCAATCGCACAGCAAAGAACAGACATGCGTCTGTTGGCCCAGAAAAGGAGAGCTCATGGAACTTCTGAAAAGCCACAGGTGCCCTTCGGCACATTCACAAACTACGATGTGGTCATTCAGTAGATCTGATGCAGGAGTTCACAGCGTCCTAGACAAAAAGCCCACCGTCTCCATTCTGATACTTCATTACAGGAAATACCCTCGGCACCACCGTGAAAGCAAACAAAGAAAGCCAGGAAGAGGGACCCCGCCAGGAACCAAGCCTTGGGGTCGAACGGAGCCTGGAAAAAAAGTCTTAAACTAGGAAAATGAGGCGAAGGCACCACAAGAATTAAGCCAAGGAGTCAAATAGATATAATTCAATTAAAACTTTTTTAATGTTAAGCCTGTCTACAATTGATATTGTTGAACTATTTTATAACTGCCCACTGCCGGTAACCAAATACGGGATGTGCCTAACGGAGGGTAAACAACCATTACCTTCTCAGGTGCCTCACTTTTCCATCCTGGTCAGTCACCTTTCCTTGGCTAGCAGGGAAATGCATGCACTTGAAAGTGGGCTCATTTGTATTCCTGTCCCCAAACATCAAATAAAGTCATCCATAAATTAATTTTATGCGCAATTAAGTTCTTCCAAGTCAATACTTTTGGAATTGATTTTTCTTTTACAATCAAGACAGGGTTTAGCGCCTTTTACAACACTAGGCACACTCTCAGACAGTTGGCCTTCTCTTTTGGTTCCCTTTTTAATTTTTTTTTTAGATTTGGTGAGAGAGAACGGGCTTTGGAAGAGTTGGTGAAGGAGAAGGCTGATGCCATGAGCTGTCTAGGCAAAGGGACTGTGGTCACAGGGGAGGGGCCCTCATGGTGAGGGAATTCAAGTCAGCTAGCAGCATAGCATGTAGACACGGGCCGGGCGGTAGTCAGTATGTTTTAAGAATGTGAGTACATGTGATTTTAGGGTAAAGCCTGGCCTCTCCATAAGTGTCCTTATGGTGATTCACGAGAAATTTTTACAGAAGACAATTTTAATATAAGAGCTTTCAAAACAATGCTAGAAGAAAATTCGAGAAAGTGGGTAGGTTCCATGGAATGACGCTGCCTGTTCTGAGGAAAAATAAACAAGGTTGTCCCAAGGAGAAGCAGAAAGTCAAGTATTAGTTCACAGGGTTACTATGGAGATTAAATAAAAGAAGATGAAACAGGGGTTAGCAAAGTGCCTGTCATAGAGCAAGCTCATTAAACATGATGTGTATGGCCTTGACTATCATTGCCACCTGTATCAAGATTTTTAGTTTAGGGTGTTTTTGGTTTTTTGTTTGTTTGTTTGTTTGTTTAGTTTTACTTCATATTTATTCCATTTTATCCCTGCTTTTTATTTCTCCTTTTCAGAAAATCCAGGCCATCAAGATTACTAAATCCTTTTGCCTGATCCCACAGGGGGAGGTCATGAACACCCAAGCAAGAGCTCAGCTGCTGGAACTTCTCTTCATGCTGCAGTATAGCATTTCCCATGTTGTCGACGAAAATCAAGGCCAAGGCCAGAGTGTGTCAAGAACTTTAAATCAATTTGCGGAAGAAGGAAAGGCTGAATTCATTGCCAACACAGCGTCTCAACACACGTAACAATGCTGAGAACAGAACAAATCAGACATAGGAGGGGAGAACAAAAGCAAAGCCAGTGCTTAAGGCGGAGCCCGCAGGTGTCCTTGAAGAGAAGCTTCCAGAGCACGAGAAGATGCTGGCGCAGGTTCACACGGGGATGGCAGTGAGGAGCTGGGAAACCCAGGGGCATCCTCAGACCCACAAGGATGTGCGTACGATGGCAGGATAGTGGGCACGGAGCAGAAAGCACCCCGTTTTTCTCATGCCCTTTATCCTGGGTTCACCCTCTGGCATACACTCTCCAGTTCGGTAGGCACTGGCCAGTGTCTCCTAAGCATTTGCAAGGCCAGGAGCCTGAATCAGGGTGTGCTGTAGTGCAGAGCTCACTCCAGAGTCTGAGGACTTAGCACACACAAACAAATATTGATATTCTTTGCACATTGAAAGGACAATATTTTATATGTTCTTTTGTTTGAAATAAAATATATTATAAAATGAATTTCAACTGTTTCTCTTCACTGTTTAAATGTGCTTACTATAAAAAAAAATTATGATGGCCTAGCCTGTGTGGCTCAGTGGTTGAGCGTCAACCTATGAACCAGGAGGTCACGATTGGATTCCCGGGCAGGGCACATGCCCAGGTTACCGGCTCGATTCCCATGGTGGGGCATGTTGGAGGCAGCCAATCAATGATTCTCGCTCATTATTGATGCTTCTATCTCTCTCTCCTGATCCCTTCTTCTCTGAAATCAATTAAAAATATATATTAAAAAGATAAATAAAAAGTGCTACTTATTTTTTTTATTACAATGGCTAGCATTGTATTTATGTTGTGCAGATTCAAATGGGCATCTTGTGTTCCTGTCCCTCCTCTGGAATCTGGTTTTAAATGGTCTGCAAGGAAACAGGTAGAGTTATATAAAGTCTACCCTTGGCCATGGGAAACATGCCAAGTTAGAGGCCAGGTGAGGGCAGTGCTGCACCCTAAATGAAAAACCACGGGCTGAAGTGCTAACCAGGACGGACTCCAGGAGCACCCCAGAGTCCATGACCCTAACGTGAGCTTTGACCTCATTTATGAACCCTGCCAGCTGAGTGCCTTCTGTCCTTGGCATTTTCCAATGCATCTTAGCATCGACTCAAAATAGAGCGCACGGTTTTACCAGTAGAACAGGAAGGTGAATGTCACAATAACAAGCAGAAGTAAACATGTCCTTGTCATGATGGAGGCAGGGAGGCTGACCACGGGTCCAAGTGTGCCTGAAGCCAGTTCCAGCACGTCAGCAGGGCTGAATCATCTGGAGATGGCTGAGGGCATTTCCCCAAACCTGGCAAGGATGCATTAAATGAATGCCCAGACAGCTAAGGGCATTTCAATCTACATGTTATTGCCTCCTACTGGCCAAACACCTAAACAGCCATAGGCAACTCTCCAATCTGACAATGGATTCTGTGTACCAAACCCTGGCCTTTGAAGTGTATATCTACTTTGCCTTAGGACAAATTATGTTAATAAAGAGCAAGGGGTCCTGAGACAAGAGAGAACTTGGTTTCTTTAGCCAAGCTCCTCTGGCCCCCCAAATGCCTTCCAAAATTATGTTTCATCTCTAGACTCTTGATTAATTTATACACAGTGCTTCTTCAGATTCCTGAACCCTTCTCGATGCTGGATTAAGACCACTGGCATTAATTGGCACCCGAAAGATGGATGTTTGGAGAAGAAGAATTCACCTGAGCGGAAACAACACCAGTATGGTGGTAAGATTGAACTATGTGTAAACCTTGTACCAAGATCTGGAAGTCGAGAACCAGAGTGGACAAGAAAAGTCTTTTGTTTTAAGTCAGATTGGAGAATTGCCTACAGCTGTTCAGCTGTTTGGCCAGTAGGAGGCAATAACATGTAGATTGAAATGCATTTAGCTGTCTGGCAGCAAGCAATCATCTATGCATCTCTTTCAGGTTTGGGAAAATGCCCTCAGCCATCTCCAGATGATTCAGCCCTACTGACATGCTGGAATTGGCTTCTGGTATCTCAAACTTTTTGATTTAAATAATATTACTAGTTTGATTTAAATAATATTACTAATATTATTTAAATCTAAAAAGGGGGGATAGTAGGATAAT
Organism: Cnephaeus nilssonii; assembly: GCF_951640355.1. NCBI lineage: Eukaryota > Metazoa > Chordata > Mammalia > Chiroptera > Vespertilionidae > Cnephaeus > Cnephaeus nilssonii. The sequence goes on from NC_137083.1 coordinate 2,617,073, forward strand.
CCCCTGTAAGAAAATTACATCAAGCCATAATTGCTTTAAATTCTTTACTTTGAAAATTAATTTTCATTTGTAATGCTGATAGCAAGACACCCATGAAGACACACATGGTGACAAAATAAGCCAAAAGAAAATCATTTGGGCAAAATTGAAAAAATCTCAAGTCTAGTTTATAGAAAAGAATTCCTATATTAACCTTTGGTTGAGAATATGTTTGTATATTTCCAGAAAACTCCTCCAAGCCCCTGTGGATTCCTGCAACAACAGATTCCAGAGAGGAACCGACCAGATTGCTCCAGCCACAAAATAGCAGTGGCCCCAAGACAAGAGGAGAAACAGTCCAGAGATGGAGATGGTGAAGACGCCTTGCCAAACTAGCAGTCAGCAGCTGTGCATCGCTGCAGGTTGTCCAGGACCAAACCAGAGAAGGTTGGACCTGCATTGCCACTGTTTGTCCACCACCCAGAACTAGAATATCATTGCTGACATGTACACATAAGGAACTGTTGGACATTGAAATTGGGACTCAAAGAACTGTTGGCCCAGAAAGAAACTGACTACAGACTGATTCTTTTAATGCCTGACAGCAATTTAAATGGACTTGATATAACTCTACCCTTTCCATTGGATTTTAAAATCTTAAGACATTCTTGTTAAATTTATAAAATCAAAAAGGGTGAAATGCCGAGAACCAATTCCAGCATGTCAGCAGGGCTGAATCATCTGGAGATGGCTGAGGGCATTTCCCCAAACCTGAAAGGGATGCATAGATGATTGCTTGCTGCCAGACAGCTAAGGGCATTTCAATCTACATGTGCTGGAATTGGCTTCCGGCACAAGTGGATGCTGGGAACATACCGGCGGAGGGGTGAGTCTTTGAAATGCAGTCACCCACAAAAAGCCAAGCACTGACTGTAATGCTATGGTCAGTGCCCATGCTTAAGATATTTTAATGTTGTTTTTTTTTTACTGAACATTTCAAGTTGCTACTCCTACAAAATATTTCTTTCAGAATAGCTGATTTCCCCCTGTAACTGATAAAATACAATATTCCAAAATCAAAATATGTACAACTCAATCCATCTGTCTGAATATTTCTATGTGTATGAAGATGAGCGCTCAAGCTTCAATAGGTACCAGGAAATAAACATGAAGAAGATGATTAAGTCACAGACTGGCATGTTTTGTTTGTGGATGTAGTGATAAGGCATGTTTTCCACCGTGAGTAAAGTTGGGTTTTGAGATCTATGTTCATGGAGTAGAAAGAAAAGTTCTTCCAAGAACCATTTACCTTTAAGTATAAAGGACTTTGCAGAGCAAAGCCGCATTATTATCACTGTCCCTAAAATAAAGTCTCTTCAATTCATAACAGTATTAAATTTTATAGAACGGGATAAAACAGACATTGTTACAGTATGTGTTTTGACAAATCAGTCGATAATTTCAACTGGAATCATTCTAAAGTTATATTAATAGCCACCCATGGTTAAGCACTTACTGTGATGCCAGCGATAGTTTTAGGTGTTTTGAATGCATTTTATCACTTATCATGCAGGTTATATAACAGAGGTATGATTAGCCCAATTGCAGAGATGTAGAAAGAGTTCTGAGATTCTACATAACTCATCTGACGCCCCTCTTGGGGCTCTCAGAGCTGGAATCCCAGCCAAGCTCTTGTACCTCCAAAGCCTTTGCTCTGAGCTTCCACCTCCTTTTTCCTATTTAAGGCAAGAGGAGGGAACTCTAGGGTAAATGCATCTGGATCCAATTAAGTAATGGACATATTTTTGCATTGATGTCTCTTGGTGGAATGTTTAGTCTGTTAAACCTCTGTGACAAAGACGTGAATCATAAAATGGTATAGACACATAAAGACAACCACACTCACGTTCTCCGATGTGTGCATACAAGACCTCCCACACCCGGCGCGCCCTCCCATGCTCAGCCACGGGAGCAGTGCCCAGCACCCTGGAAGGTCCCGTTTGGCCTGATGAGGAGTGAGTGGCCGTCTTTGTTAATGATAACTATAATGGAATTGCTCAGAGCAATCCCTGCCCAGTGTCTGAGACGTGCCCTCCCGGGGTTTGCACAGGAGTGCCTGCTTTGGTCTTGTACTTTTCACATCGGATCTTTTCTACTTGTAAAAGACCGTAGTCCATGTTGCTGTCCAATTATCCATGCATCTTAGGAACTGTTCTCCTCAGGAATCAGGATTTGGAACAATCTCTCTCTCTCTCTCTCTCTCTCTCTCTCTCTCTCTCTCTCTCTCTCTCTCTCTTCTCCCCCCCCCCCCTTCTGCCCTCCCTTCCTTTCTGACCTTCTGCAGTGAATCACCCTTGAATAATCAGTTCTCTGGAAATCTTATTCTTTTTTTTCTTTTTCTTTTTTTTTGTTAATCCTCACCCGAGGATATTTTTCCATTGATTTTTAGAGAGAGTGGAAGGGAGAAGGAGAGACAGAAACATCCATGTGAGAGAGGCACATGGATTGGTTGCCTCCTGCATGTGCCCCTTCCAGGGCCAGGGATCAAGCCTGCAGCCTAACATGCCCTCGACTGGAATCGAACCCAGGACCCTTCAGTCCGTAGGCCGATGCTCTATCCACTGAGCCACACCGGCCAGGGCCATCTTATTCTTTTAGATTTCCTTCTCGCAAGGGTGGAAATGTACACTCCCTTTTTGCATGTGTCTTTTCAAATCTTTTTTCCTTTTATGGAGAATAACAGTGGAATAATCTCCCCCTCGTGTCTCCTGCTTCTCTGGAGGCGCCGGAACGCCGCCCCCCTGGCTGATGGTGACACCAGGAGGTGATGGCCGGGCTGTGGCCCTTACTGCCATCAGCATTCACTAGCCAGGCATTGCTGTCATCAGAAAGCAGGAGACTTCTCTCTGTTGGCAAACATTTAGCCAGTTCCTCAGAGCCAGCATCACAGTACAGAGGAGGATGCTAAGCAAGTGTTTTATTCAATTAACAGTTATGAAAAACTGAAATGTAGAATTCGTAAGAAAATGTTCTCTTCCTAATGTAATAAAATGTTTCATGTTTCACTGTTTATTTGGATAATTCAACCTTGTTTTTTTTCACAACTTGCATTAATGTGAAGGCATTTAAAAGGCTATTTTTGTTGCATAGCATTTTAAATGAGTTTTACTGACTTTATTTAAAACACGACATTTTACAAACTCTCAGAGCTTCGTGAATTCTGTATTCATGTGTTCGGGCTGCTGTAACAAAGTACCACAGATCATGTGACTTAACAGCAAAAGGTTCTTTTCTCAGAGTGCTGGCAGCTACACGTCTGAGGTGAAGGTGTGTAATAAAACCTACTTAAGTTTCAAACAAAAAAATTCTAATGTGTCAACCCAGAAAATACTTATTATCTTAGGAAATATTGTAATCCTTTTGGCTTTGAATGAAATTGGTCAAAATATTGAATCTCCCCTGAAAAAACTTTCAGTAAATGGTTTTGTTTTCACATGTCACCTTAATGCATTGAGAGAGGCTAAGGAAATGTATATCAGAAGAAGAGAAATAACACAAGGAATTATCACGAAGGAAAGACAGAATCTTTGACTTCTGGGCAGTAAGTGCCAAAACGTACAAGTGCTTGCAAAGATCAGGCTGAAAATACAAATGACCACGAATTCTTCTGAAAGGGATCAGTTAGCTTTTTTCCTACATTCCCTGAGTGACTCCTTTTCTGCTGGTGCCTCAGCCCTCACTTCACGCCCATACCTTTTCCCCAGGGGCATTTAGGTCATCGCTCTGTACCATGCGGTCCGTTCTTTCATATCACTTCATCCCTGCCCCTTGGTGGTCATAACCAATAAAGAAATCATTTCTTATTTCACTTTCGGTTCCAAAGCATTCTCGTTTTGCATCTGGTAGGCCGACTTGTGTATTTCATTGTTCCAATCAAGAAGTTGTTGGCCCGGGTTTGTAAAGCCAGGGCGCTCACCTTCCGAGAGTCCATATTTTCATGGAGATTCAAGATAACTATGCATCTGCTCAAGGTCCCTCTTGGGCTCGGGGCCAAATTAATCAGCACTGCTCAGCTAGTCTTTCGTGGGGTTCGCTTCACTCTTTTTGATAGGAACTTTGTTTCTTACTTTCACTGAAGTCAGTTTTTTATTTCAATACTTTTGATGCCTTGAGTTGAGTTCAGAAAAGAGAGAAACAGGCTCCTTCATTGTCAGCCTTAAGTAGAAGACATGAGGATCCTCACCAGTATTGAACTTTGGGGTGGAGGGGTTTCCACGTTGGGACCGGCAGGGTACTCCCTGGTTGATCCGAGGCTTAGCCAAACATGTCTAACAGGTGAAGCTGACCCAGTTGTGCCACGCTTGTGGTAACGGCAGCATGTCTCACAGGCTACAGAGAAACGATGCAGAAATCCCTTCAGTTAAATATTTTAAAGCATCTTATTTCCCCCAGAAATCTTGAGTAAAGCAAACCCCATTGGGAGTCTCCTGGCTTACCGATTAAGGCTATTAATAAATATAGATTCCAGGACAGAGTTGCCTTGTGGCTACAATAAGAGTGATTGTAGGAGCACAGATTCCCACCGACATTTGGTTGACCCAATTTTCCTAGTTTTATAGAAGGAGATTACTAAAGGGAATTTTCAAGAACTGATGTACCTCATAACCATTTCTGTGGACATCCTGTTAATCATCTTCAATTGGTGGCAATCTCTTCTTAGAGAACATTGTATTACAATGGCAGCTATGCTTTTGCCCAAAAGTGTGCCCTTCATTCCGCTAAATGATTCTTTGTAATCAATTCGTTAGATTTGTTTCTCTCCTAAAATACAGAATACTTCAATATCCTTAGAATCAAAGATTGAAGAGATTTTTATAAAATTTTATAGAAAGTTTATGAATTTCACTTTTTTATTTCCAGGCTAAGCAAATTCTTAATCCATAACTATCCAACATTCTGACAGAAGCAATGTTGAACTTTGACAACAGTGAGAAGTCTGTGAGCAGGAGAGGCCGGGCCAGAGCATCTCTCCGTGGCCTGAGAAAGAGGCCATCTGCCAGACACACTGGGTCCTGGGACGGAGTGAATTTCTTTCTCTATAGGAGCATGAAGGGTAGAGCTTAAAGATTCTCTTGACAAGGTCAATAATAATAGTACCGCCCGGCCAGCGTGGCTCAGTGTTTGAGCGTCGACCTATGAACCAGGAGGTCACGGTTCAATTCCCGGTCAGGACACATGCCCAGGGGTTATGGACTCGATCTCCAGTGTGAGGCCTTCAGGAGGCAGCCGATCAATGTTTCTCTCTCATCATTGATGTTTCTATCTCTCTCTCTCCCTCTCCCTTCCTCTCTGAAATCAATAAAAATATATTTTTTAAAAAGAATAATAATACCATTGTGCTAGCGAGCTCTATATATTGAGGTGGTAAAATAGTCAAGGATTGAGACAGGCTATACCATGCTATTGATTTGTGAAAAGGCCTGCAGCTGAGGGATTAAGGAGAACAGGCCTCAAATCAGCTTGTTTCACCTGAGAGGGTCCTTACCCACAACATCCCTTACCTGGCTCATTCTGTATAACTCAGCGCGCCTTCAGCTGCAGGTGTTAGAAACCCATATTGAACTCACTCAAGTTTCTGAGGAGGAAGGGCCCGATAACCGAATGAAGGCGGCAGAATGAGTTAGCTTCCTGAACACTCCAAAGCAGGAAACAGGAACGCAAAGGTACAGTCCGATGGCATCAAATCCAAACGGAGAAAATTCCAGAAGGGTAATTTCCAAAATAAAGTGAGGTATGTATGTTTTCATAAGACACGTTGCTGACGACCACATACAAAAGGTGCATGCACATCCCCATTGCTGTTATTGACCTCTCACCAAAAAGTCTATCAACATCAATTATGCTAAATTTTATATAACAGAACATCTCTGCATTTCTTGGACTTTTTCTTGCTCCTTGGGAAATTATAATACACTTAATAATTGGTGTGTTTCAGAGCATGTGCTGACATTGACAGGAATGGAACTCAATGACTGGTCACTTGACTGCAGGTTTCTTTCAGAAGACATGAAAACTTGGTTTTTAGGAGTTGAAAATGGATCAGATGTCAGAATAAAATGATTTCTTACTATGTTTATTGTGGGGCGCGGCTACAGCGTTTGGACAGGTTCAAGTCTTGGACTCATGGGAGGGCACAGTCCTCTCGTGGCCACGTGAAGTCCCAGCTCAGAGGGCAGAGCCCTCCCAGCACAATTATAGCCAACAGCTGGAGTTGTAAGCTTGAACCTATGGTCCGAACACGTGGCCCCACGTGCCTGAGTGATATAGGCTGCAAGTAAACAAAGCTTGATCAGGTGCATGTAATTGAGTGGGACTGAAACCCACGAGAATGTTGTAAACATCTTGATCACGCCCTCACTGTGCCTCGTGGAAATATGTCTATACAATAAAGACTCGGCTTCTAGTCCGTGGCGCTGTCTCTCCATCAGAGAAGCAGCGTACCACCGAGACCCAGCTTTCATTCTCTTTTCTAAGCCTTTCAGCTGCCCCCACTCAGGCTCACCCTTGGCCGTGCCGGCGCGGCAGTTTATGAACTACCCAACAATATAAGTATGTTTAGTATGTGTATAAGGTCATTTTGACAGGCCTGAAAGATGACAGACATGTTACTGGCAAATCCACAGCTGATACACATTCATCATCAATACTTAATGCCAGCCACTGAGTTGATTGTAAGTGACTTCAGGGTGGCAATTCATGATACAAGATTCCCTATTGGGAGAGGAATCAGTCAAGGTTAAACATTTTCTGGAAGTTGAGAATATATGGAAAGAGGAAATAATGTGGGAATACAAATCAAATCTAAAAGATAAGATTTATTGTGGCTTCTCAGCCTTTCATTTTTTCATATTGATTCTACCTAACCAACACCCTTCTTTTTTTCCTGCAGACAGTGGAGGACAAAAATTGAGAAAACCCTGAATTTAGTTCTTACCAGACTACTTGGCTTTGTAACCACAGGAAAACTACTCAATCTGTCTGTTTATTGTTGGGATCTCCTTTCCTACCTCAAACCTTCACCCTCAAAGCTGAGGAGCAAAGCATGCTGCAACTCAGAGGATGGGGCACTGTCTCATGCCCCCCCTCCCCCGCCTGCTGGACTTGAAGGGCACCACTGGGACACACACAAGGTCCGCATGGGCCCTGAGATCTCTGCATGTTCCTGATTAATGTTCCGGCAGGCGGGACCTAATCACTTGGGTCTGGGCCACCTCTCAGGATTGTGTGTCCAGGGAGCAAACGCGAGGGATGAGGCAACAAAGGGCAGGTTTTTCACTCGCTAGGAAGTAGTGTGTCCGCAGCTCGGTGTTCCTCTCCAGGAGCACTGCCCTGTGTGTGCGGGACCCAGGGGTCTTCGTGTTACATTCAGGGAAAGAGGACAGAGCATGAGAATCAGGCAGATACTCCAGCTGCTGCTCTTACCTTGTGATATGGGGTTGTCCTCTGATTCTGGGGACTTGTGTCTCCGTGACACTGGATGGCAGGGTAGATTGCTGGCTCACATGTAGGGTAACATTTCACGTTCTCACATCCTCCCTCCACAAGGATTGATAGCCACACCTCCTTGTGGTGGTAAAAATATTATTGTTATTATGTTTTAATAGGGGAGAGAGTATATTTGAACTGATAGAGGATTAGCAGTTTACAAGAGGGATTTCTTATGTGGCCAGCATGGCTCAGTGGTTGAGTGTGGACCTATGAACCAGGAGGTCACGGTTTGATTCCTGGTCAGGGCATATGCCAGGGTTTTGGACTCAATCCCCAGTGTGGGGCTTGCAACAGGCAGCCAATCAATGATTCTCTCTCATCATTAATGTTTCTACCTCTCTCTCCCTCTCTCTTCCTCTCTGAAATCAATTAAAATTTTTTTTAAAAAAGAGGGATTTCTTAAGAGCACATGCTGTGACCTGGGAAAAGGCAGTAGGACAAATCAGAGACTTTGGGAAGAGATGATGTGTTTACAAAGAACTGTGGAAAGAAGTTAGCATTTGGAAAGAAAAGGTTATAACGTGGAAAAATCTATGGTTGTGCGTAGTTAAGTAGCTACATGATTCAGGTGGGCAAACTGTTAAATTGCATAAACAATAAGGTTTCCATCTTCCTATATTCAAAGACATATCACAGCCCTCACACGAAGAGCCTACAGCATGCTATCACCTTTGGCTAACACCAATCCCTTTGGTGTGAAGTGGTGAGAACATAATAAGTGTTCATTAAGCAGCCGTGTGCACCAAGTACCGTAATGAAAGTAGATAAAATCTACACTAATAAAAGAGAAAGATGCAAATTGACTATACCTTTGCGACACCCACCAGCCAATCAGGAGTGAGTATGCAAATTAACCCAACAAAGATGGTGGATTAATTTGCATACGCAGGCGCTGAGCGGCCGGGGACAGGGCGACGAAGCAGGCGTTCCTCACCACCCCAGCTGCTCAGGGCCTCTGAGCAGTGTGGTAAGGCGGGGCTGGAGCAGAAAGAGGTGGCTCTGGGGCTAGAGCGGAAAGGCGGTGCTGGCAGCCAGGGAAAGGAAGGCCCATTCTTGCAGGAATCTTCATGCATCGGGCTTCTAGTATATAATAAATGGCTCATACCTATGAACAAATAAGATTATCTGTTTTGAATTGACCCATTTTATGGATGTGGGGATTCATGTGGCACCCTATGGGTAGAAGAGTTAAGTGCTCCTTGTAATACATGGATGTTGTCAACATATCCCTTGACATAAATTTGAATATAAGCAATAAAACAACATACTTATATGCAACTAGAGGAAACTTGGTTCAGGAGAGTTCAATGCCTACCTTTTCCTCAAAGGTGAGTGAAAATTGAACACTTATCTTTAATGTGCTAATCCAGAAAGGTGTGTACCAAATTAAAACTGTACTGAGGCATGAACATTTTAAAGATGTCCTACCTAAAGAAACACAGTTGTATGTGTGGTGCCAGGTGGGCCCTGGAAATATCGGGGGACACTTTGTATGTGATTGTTCAACCACTATGCTGTACACCTGAAACCAAGACAAAAAAAATATTGGATGTTAACTGTAATTAAAAAAACAACACACGTAGTTGGGTTTTTGGCATTTTTACCTAACTTTCTCTTTAAAACAGAATCTTACTCCTTTTCTATCACTAAATTTATGAATTAACCTTACCTGTGAATGAGAGTATCACTCTGCCTAAGGGCAGATTTCTTAATTAAGTATGTGTATTTCAGACCTATAATACAAATTGCGTGAACTCCAGATACCTTGTCTTTGTGATAATAAATTAAATGTCATTAGGAAGAATATCTTTCCTACTATATTCTTCCGATAATATATCTTTGAATACCATATTCTTCATAAGACATGTCTGTCAAATATTTAAATTGGATTATTAATTTATTCTTATAGCTCAGGGGCAGAGTTTAAATTTATATGCAAATGTCACAACTTCTAAAGGTCTGAATTCATCTAGTTTGTTGAAGTTTGACTTTGTATCGAAGATAGTATGCATATAATCCTCCGGAATAGGAATGACATTCTCCAGTTATCTTTAGTATAAAAACTGAACTGAAACATTTGAATACTCATAAATGTGTAAGAGCTATTTCAGAATTCCATAAATATTTTATACAAGAGAGCCTTACAATATATGTTATCATTCACTTTCAAGTAGATATCATTAAATTTCAAGATGAATCCAAATAAATATCCTTTTAAGCTGATTGTCAAGCACTCATAAAATGACAATTATTAAATATCCATAAAATAATGTGCAAAAGAAGAGGTATTTCCACACTATTTCTGGTCAGGAAAATTACAATATACACTTTGGTCCATTCTTATTTTGAAATAGCACTAGGAATAATCATACCCCCTGAGTTAACCTATTTTTTATAGCATCTATTTATAGAAACAATCTTCATTTAGTACTTAATGGTCTTTCTAGGTCTTCAGAAAGACAGAGAGCTCTATAATGCGTCTCTTTCCCCACCCTTAACATGATCACACTCTGTTATTAAATCATCCCTAATGGTTCTGTTTTTCAGGGTAAGTGCATTCTGATCCCTCTTTTTCTATAATAAATTTTTCTGCAGGTCAAACTGTGTCCACCACTGGTCTCTGAAACCACGTAGGGCAGGCCCTTGGTCTTATTTATATCCCTGTCTCTCATATCTCACACCACCCACTACATTTATAGTAGGCACTCAATAAATGTTTGTAGAATGAATGATTTCCACATCAAAATTGGAAATAACACATTCCTTGCAACTGAGGGAATTTCAGATATGAACAGAGCATGTCTATAAACAATGAAATAATAGGAAAATATGCAAGTCCCGGTGCAAGTCCAGGAAGGAAAAAAATCATCCTGAGGGAGTTGGAAATAACTTCTAAAATTAATAGTAAGGCAGAGTTTGCAATAAAAGCATTACTAATTCGAGGTGGAGGAATTATAATATTCAGGGGCCTGGAGATATAACACCGGCAGTAACTTCCTGAGAACCGCAAGCGGCTCAGTATTTCCAGAGACCTAAATGAAGGAGAGCGTATCTGAGTGCAGACATGAAAACATTTGCTGCGCTCGTGTCCTCCCAGCACATACTGAATAATCTGTCACGTCCCCACAACTAGGAAAGGCCGCCTTCAGTTTGCAATCTATTTTGTATGTATTTTGTTCTATATTTTGGACTTTATATTAGACTGAGTTGATTTATCTGTCTATCCCTATACTATTATGTGCATATTAATTCCCGGGGCTCTATAATTGACTAGGATGTGAGACGAGGCTTCTTTATTATCCTCGGTGTTCGATGATTTGCTGAGTGGAAGGTGGAGGGAATGGACTTGGATTTGGAGAGAATGCAAAGCTATGGAATAACTTCTGCGGGGAATGAAAGGAGTTTCTAGAGAAGCTTACACAGCATGATTGTTGGGCAGGATTGAGACTCCAGCTCTCATGGCAACAACCTGAAGATACGCATCTCTGACATCATGTGCTTATTTTCTCTCAGCCCTGCGTACATCATACCACGCTGACTACTGCTTTGACTCAGAAGTCCAGCTGTGTACTCTCAAAAGGCAGGGATCACATGCAGCCAACTTGAGGTTGCAGAAGTGTTGAAGGTCCGCGGGATCATGGCGCCATTGGCTCAAAGCTTCATCGGAGTGAAAATGAAGTCACAGTTGGGATGCTGTGCTTGGTGAACAAAAGGAAACATCTGTATCTACAACATACAAAATGTAGGAGTGAGAGAGGTGAAAGGAGGAATGATGATGCTAAGAGAACTGGGTGTTCCAGAATCCGTTTTATGGTCATTCTTCAATCAAAGTTGTGGTCATGAAGGTGAGCGGTAAAGTGGATGAGATGTTGTGGTGATTGGATGACACAGGTCTAAGAAATCAGAGGTGAGAACGTAACCGGTCCTGTCTGAAAAGACGGTACAGAGCGCCACCACGGTGAGACATGTTTTGTTCTGCAACGTAAGGTGATCTTTTTTCCCAGGAGATGCGGGGCATGTCCAGGAAATCCTGGGTGTGAGGAAGAGGGGAGGCAGGAATGGAGGGAGAGCTGCATGAGAAGCATATTGAATGCCATTATTTCTGAAATTACTGCAGCTATTTATGCTGGTTATTACCGTATTTTCTGGCGTATAAGACGATTGGGCGTATAGAAGATTTTCCTGGGTTAGAAAGTCGTCTTATACACCGGAAAATACGATATGAAGTCACAGAAAAGGCTGATTTGAATGGCTGCACATGCAATTAGATCTGGAATATTTCTGTATCATGTATGATTCCTCTCTCAGGATATTCTAAACTTGAACAATATCATCATATATCTGGATCCTGTTTTCAAACTCTGCGTACGCACTTAATCAAACTTCCCTTTAGACACGAAGAGTTGATCAATTATATTCCAAAGTCTTTCATTTCCTTTATATCTCAGACCACATTCTGATCCCCGGCAACTCAAAATTAAACGAAGGTGCTCTGCCCAGCCCTGCAGCTGGCACAGTTGTCTACGAGAGCGCTCACTGAGGGACAGCGGATGCCCTGCCTCCGACCCCTGCCTGTGCCAAGTGAGGGGCGTTATATTGAGGTTCTGTAAGGGCACAGGTATGGGGGCCTGGGCTTTCCTAGCACTGCACGAAAACCCTCCTGAGTCTGAGTGTCCACATGGCTGTTCCATCCCCACCATCAACCAGTGGAGCTGACTGGACACACGCTTGGCTCTGACAGTTTTCTGAATTGGTAAGACGTCATTACAATTTTTCCCCTTTTCTCTCCTTGATGTTGCTGTTGTGGGCTGTAGGGTATTAGAGGAAGAGGAGGAAACGAGACCACTTGGCTTCTGCTGGGGTATACCCATGGAGGCTGGCAGGATTTCTACGAAGAGAAACAAAATTTTGTTTTCTCTATTTTTCTGATTTCCCCAGCTTAGAAAATGGACACATTTTAATCAAATTTCTCTTATAAAATGCTTAGTCAAATCTTGCCTGGGAGCTCAGTTGGTTGGGTCATTATCCTGTACACCAGAGGGTTGGGGGTTTGATCCCAGGTAGGGTCGGATACAGAAGGCAACCCATCGATGTTTCTTTAACATATCTCTCTCTCTCTCTCTCTCTCTCTCTCTCTCTCTCTCTTTCTCTAAAAATCAATAAAGTCATGTCCTCAGCTGAAGATTTTAAAAATGCTTAGTCATTTGTTAAGCAAATACTAGGACCTGTTCTATAGTCAACCTTTTCTGAGTTTCTAGGCTAACGGCTTGTGCTGTGTCCAAGAGTTTTTCTTAGATGTGGGCTTTGGAGTTGCCTCGTGGGCTTGCTTTTTGCTTTTTAGGGATTGTGATATGTAGTTAATGAACACATAAATGCACCCAGATAGCTAGCTTGGCCTTATGTAGACAGACAGGTCTATTTCAGGGGGAAAAATGGGACAGAATTTTCTCTCTAAGTAATGAGAAAATTGGAAATGGTATCTCTTTATTTAATTCAATTTGCTCTGGAGTTTATTGGACATTTATATTATCTCCTCGTAAATTGCCTCCTTTTTATTCTAATTTATAAGCATTCTTTTAGAATTACAATTATTAATTCTCCTTGGCAAGAATTCTCCTCTCTTCCACTTTGAGGGGCGCGGTGACCCACAAGACAGCACCACAGGCCTCTGTAAATCACACCGCCCAGATCACTGCTTCCATCCCAGAGTCCAGGATGCTGACCACACCCACCTGGCCCTCGGTAGTTAGTGTGGCCTCTGGGACCCTCCCATCTCGACATTCAATTACTTTGACTGCATTTGAAGATCCCAGTTTAATGGCAGCAATTCTGCTGCTGTTTCTGACCCACAGTGAGCATCCACAGAGCTCCTCCCTCCCAATGTACTCCTCACGTCATGGTGCAAGTGTGTCCTCCCAGGGAGCGTGTGTCCCCCACCCCGAGTGGGTGGTCAGCTCGCACATGATACATCTCTCCACCATCACACTCTCCCTGAGCCTGCGGTCCTTCCACGACAGCAGCGATTTCAACCAGTGCACAGCGAGAATTTTTGAAACATGCAATACCTGGCTATTTAGTCAGGGGCACCGACCTCTTTTCCCTTAGATTGTCCAACAACGAAAAAAATGACAACAGCCACCACAATGGCCATTTGATGTGAATGCATCAAAATGATACCTATTTATTTTGTCAGATTGGCAAAAAACATAACCTATTTTTGGTGCGCTGCAGAATTTTAGTGGTTAGTTTATGTGAGCCCTGAGATGAGAAATTTGAAAATCGCTGCTCTACAGAACACCAAGATAGTGCCAGTATTTCAAGGTCATGTGGTGTGGGCCACCTTTTGGCTTACATTTCTTTTTATTTTTAATCTTTATTGTTGAAAGTATTACATGTGTCCCTCTTTTTCCCCTTTGACCCCTTTTAGCCTGCCCCCGCCCCCTCCCCAGGCCTTCACCACACTATTATCTGTGTCCATGGGTGATGCATATATGCATACAAGTTCTTTAGTTGATCTCTTCCCACCTACCCACCCACCCTGCCTGACTTTCCTCTGAGATTTGACAGTCTATTCCATGCTTCTATGTCTAAGGATCTATTTTGTTCATCAGTTTATTTTGTTCCTTAGATCCCATATATGAATGAGATCATGTGATACTTGTCTTTCTCTGACTGGCTTATTTGGTTTAGCTGCTAACCAAATAACTTTAGCATAATATTCTTCAGGTCCCTCTATGCTACCTCAAAGGATAAGAGATCCTTCTTTTTTACAGGTGCACAGTATTCCATGGTGTAAATGAACCACAGCTCTTTGATTCACTCATCTACTGATGGGCACTTGGGTACATTCCAATCAGCCAAGCAAAAGACGTATGGAGCCTTTGCTAACCCCTCCAGCTACAACATCAGCTGCAGAATCTCTGTTTCATAGGCCAATATAAATACTTTTGATCTCATCCAACTTACATTCTTTTTACCACTTTCCAGCACCCTTCATATCCACTCCCACATCGAGTCCCAGACTCCTGTGGGCATGAATGGAAAACACCATGCAATCCCTTTAGTGTACCAGCTCCTCATGGCTCCTGCATTATAAACCATCTTTGGGGACTGCTGGGACCTGAGTCTGATTATAAGCTACAGGCAGAGGAGGCCATTGCAGCCTTCTCAGGCAAAACGGGTACCGGCCTCAGAGGTGGAAGTGCTGCTTCTACTGGTAAGAAGACGCAACAGAATTTAGAGGATCAAGGTCCTCAGTGTCACTGGGATCTGCCTCTATGTCTCCATCTTAAGGCTGAGGATCTCATTTCTTCCCACTCAACGCCTGGCGATGCCAGCACTGATCTCTGGGTCAATTTCCCCGTTAAATCAACATGTTAGTTTTCTGGAATTTGTTTTCATGTCTCACCAGCTATGCTATTGGGAAATAATACTTAAGCTTTTAAAAAAAATCTGACTTGTGGAAAATTAAATAAATGTGTGTGGTATTTATCTCTATGTAGAATAAAGCTAAATAAACTATTTTGCAAACATGAGCTCGTTAAGCAACATGACATTATTTTTCCCCACAGTCATTTAGCTTATGATTTCCAGCTGTTTAATTCTCTATGGCTCCCATAATAACTCAACTCCTTATTCCAAGCTAGGCTGCGCAGCTTGCTATACATTAATAAAAAGATAATAATAATGATAGCACTTAAGGATGGACAACCTTGTAATTAACTTTGAATTGTTTGCACAAGTGATAAAGATGTTATATTCATTGGGGAAGTAGAAATCATGGCTGTTAATTATATTTTTTAATGCTTATAAGTGTCTTTTAAAATTAATAGAGTAATATATAAAATATTTTCAAGTTTTTATTGTATTAAAACAAAGTACTAAGAATAACCAACATTTCAGGGTTATTCTATATGTTGACATTTGCTGGTTTTGAACAAAAACATCAGCACAAATTGTTTAAGATGCTATCTAAGTCCTTGGTTTATTATTTCCCAGTTTTCTACAAAAACAGTCTTTAAAATTTGAGAGGACAGATGAAAAACCATGGCAGCAAAACAAAGTAGCAACTAATTCATATTCTCTGAGCAAATTTCCCATAAAGGCATGGCACATTTAGCTGAAAATAAATCACGGGGGGAAAAGATTCTGACAAAAATCTTTAGCAGTGACCATAATAAGCACTTTTTAATCTTTTTATTCCTCTTCCTTGCACCAGCATTTCCTACCTCTAAGTTTAGAAATCAGGATGTGTCCCATCCAGAAACAGAAAATAAACATGGGTCTCTACTGGATGAATACTTGCTTGAGTAACCACCCACTCTTAAATTTTTTTTTCTGCTCCCCTCATATGCAAAATTAAAAACCCTCCTAAAGCAGTGGTCAGCAAACTCATTAGTCAACAGAGCCAAATATCAACAGTACAACGATTGAAATTTCTTTTGAGAGCCGAAAACCAACTTCTGTGCATGGGCCACGAAGTTTCAATCGCACTGTACATGCGCGCCCGCACATGGTATTTTGTGGAAGAGCCACACTCAAGGGGCCAAAGAGCCGCATGTGGCTCGCGAGCCGCAGTTTGCCAACCACTGTCCTAAAGCAACCAGCATGAGAAACAGATTTCCAAAAAGCACCACTTAGTCGGCAGATCATGGAGGAAAAGGACTGGCGATGGGGTGGTTGGAAACGCTTAGCAGAGCCATCCGTCCCTGGAAATGGGGCCAAGTGCCTATAATGAGCCCTCCCTTTAATCATTAAAGTTTAATGTCTTATATAAGAGGAATACATACTCGGAACACCAAAGCAGAGTTCCCTTCCTCTCTATTAGCATACTTGCGTGAAGATGATAAGTGGACTTTAAGAGTAATTACAAAAGACCTGGCCAGATGGCTCAGTTAGTGGGAGTGTCATGCCATAAACCAAAAGGTTGTGGGTTTCATTCCCGGTCAGGGCACCTACCTGGGTTGTGAGTTTGAACCCCATACAGGTGGCAACCAGTTGATGGTTTTTCTTTCTTCCTTCCTCTCTCTAAAAATCGATGAAAATATACTCTTGGGTAAGGATTAAAAATAATAATAATTGCAAAAATATATATAAACCAAAAAAGGGTAAACAAACCCCAAATCACATAACAGGTCTCATCAAGATTGAAAAAAGCTTTGTAATTAAGTTCTATAACTAGGAATTCTCAGGGTAATCTTGTGCCTCTGTCTTCTTTCACTCAACAAACATCTCGTTTCAGTGGATTCTGCAGGCAGTGATATTTTATTCATTTTAACTGCTTTATGGTGTTTTGTTGTATGAATATACCATAATCTCATTATGCATCATACATTGACAAGAATGTTGGTCATTTCTTGGTTTTCTATTTTTAAAAGTAGTGCTATTTTTGAAAACGTTATTGACCTATGCTGTTGCACACATGTGCACACTTGTTGAATATATGCCAAAGGGAAACAGTTGACATGTGAAGCACGTGGCTCCAACTTCAATAGAAACTACAAAGTTCATTTCCCAAATGGCTGCATCCATGGGATACCAACGAGCACTTGGCATTTTCAGACTTTTTTTGAAATCTAAAGTATTCATTTAATGATCAAAGTAAAGATCCAGTAGTTAAATAATAACTTGGAATTATCCTACAAATAATCACATTGTCATGTACAATCTCATTACTTTTTACTAATTCTACATTTAAGTGTTATCACAGTATTTTTATCTGTATTTCAAAACATTGTATTGAATAGTCTTTGTACAAAATGTTTAATCATTTCTACTATTGCCAAAGCTGGATAGGAATTAAAGAAACATACTTTTAGTAAGCAAAATATAGCTGAAGAGTGGGCACACACATAACTTTGATCTTTAGAATATCCAGAAAGATACTTGACAACTTATTCCCTTAAGAGCCTCTAAGAAGATGCGTTTGCCTGACTAATTCTTATTCCCCACTGTGTCTGTGTACTATTAACTGTTTTCCCAGAATAAAAACAATCACCAGGGTTATTGGTTATGCTAGAATGGAGAAAATAAGACCATTAAAGATAACCAACTGTTTCTTTGTATTTCTGTGAGTAGGAGGGGAGACTGTCCAGCTTCAGTTTGCGGGTGGATTAAATGCTCTAAGCCTCATTTCCTAAATAGGGCAGATTATTCTCATAAAGACTGAAATTAAATTCATAAACATAAATGAGCAGCAGGTTTATAAATTTTCACAGGCTGATCACTCTTCCGTTTTTCTGCATGAACAAAGAACTGCAGGCTCAGACTTCCTACTAACTTTAGACAATGAAACCTAGCTCAGGGGGCTGTGAGGGTGGCTTATGGGATGGGGAAACTCAGTCACACGTCCTCTCTGGAACTGGAGGCTGTGCTTGCTGTTGAGAAAGTGCTTTCTATTATTTCCACATGCAACTAGTTCACCTGAGGAAGGTGATCGGGTGTTCTCCTAAGGAAGCTCTAGGCTTTGCATCCAATCAGAAACCCACCCATTACTTTTCCCTTGGAGTCATTATCTACCAGAAGAGTCCATCTTTAGAGAGAGTCCCCTCCAGATAGAAAAAAATAGCGAGTCCATTTGCAAACGTTCATTAGACAGAGGAAAAAGGGGCATTAGCGTGTTGACTTCCTGGTGATCATTGAGCGATGGACAGTACTTTGATCACATTCGGAGGTGAGGGGGGAAGGGTATTGTGAACTCTCTGAACTTGTATTTGCAACATTTCTTTAATGATTTCAAAATAAAAGTTTTTAAAAATGTGACTCTATCGTGTCAAACGATGAACATTTCATCTTCCCAGTGTCCAGCTGTGGGATATTCTCAGAAATATCTGAATGCTCATCTGGACTGTGCACAGCTCCATTAGCTCAGCCGAGGTCATATCCTGCGTGGTTGATGCTCTCTCCTTAAAAACAGACAAGGGTCGTGCTATTGGTCCATTTGGGTTGATATCTCTGAAATTCTTCTTTGAAAGAAAAAAAATCACTAGTTTGCCAGCTCCATCTGGAGCCTGCTAGTAGGCATCTGTTCGCTGCAGATACGTGTGTGGCTATTAGATACGGACGATTTGTTTTTATCGCGCCTACGATGTCTAAGTAAATGGGAGCACTTACAACAGGTGTGTGCAGAGAGTGCGCCCCCAGAGGGCGGGAGGGGGTCGCCTCCCTCTCCCTTCCACCCGCCCTCCAGCGCTGTACCTGAGAAGATGATCACATACTCCTTGTATTAAAACTCAGGGAATCGCACAAATATACCTCACATCATGTCCACGGCAATAATCCAGTCTTGGGAGTTCCTTTAATGTAAGGCATTTTCAGTCCCCTGAATGTCGCCATCTACTTCTCTCTCTTTTTTGGGGGGGAGGGTATGGCGTGGAAGGGGGGAGAAGGTAAATTTACTTTTCTGTTTATAAAAGTATTAAATGTTAACTAGAGAAAATTTCCAAAAATTATGATGAAAATAAAATTCATCAATAATTCTACCACCTACCGCATTTGACATTTGGTGTTGTTCCTAATACTTTTTCTATGACTATGTTTTACAAAATATGGGGAGTTCTTTACACAGAGGATTTACCTTCAACCATTGCTGATGTTTAGTATACTGCTTCACATATTAGATAACTAGAACCAAAATATTTTACTCGTATAACTTTTCTTTTAAAGAATACCTTACAGCCCTAGTCAGTTTGGCTCAGTGGATAGAGCATCAGCCCAGGAACTGGAGGGTCCCAGGTTCTATTCCTGTCAGGGGCATGTACCTCAGTTGCAGGCTCATCCCCGCTCCTGGTCTGGGAGAGGTGCAGAAGGCCGCCAATCGATGTCTCTCTCACATCGATGTTTCTCTCTCTGTCTCTCCCCCCCCCCCTTTCACTCTCTCTAAAAAAATCAATGGAAAAATATCCTCGGGTGAGGATTAACAACACCAGAAAACTTTAGTACATACAGCGATTCCTTTGCTGCTAAAACCCTTCAGCCTCACAGTCAATGCTCATTGTGAGTTAGCCTATGTCTCAGGTGCGGCAAGTGACCCTGGAAGGGAGCAGCTGACCTGTCCACGCCACACAGTCACAGAAAGCGACAGCAGGGCACAGTGACAGAGTGTCGTCAGGGCCAGCAATGCCGGGCAGTGGTCGCAGGTGGTCTGTAGACTGTGCACTCTTACCTGCACCGTTGCATGCCTTCGTGTGTGATGATCAGGATCTCGTCCACATGGCTGTTTCCTTAGACATCAGGGCTTCTATTTGTTCAGCTGCTGCCCCTGCTGAGACCATCTCCCTTCTGCAAGACAAGGGAAGTCTCCAGGCCTCTTACTCAGAAATGTAACGCGAGACATAGAGAGGCACTTGGCTTAGCCAAACTCTCCACTTGCTTAATCCACCATAATTGAAGATAATCTCTCACTAAAGTGGGAGCAATGCAAAAATCAAATTAATTAGTCTAATATCTAAGTCCACAAGATTAAGATGCACAGTATTTCAGAAGGATACATGGGCATCATGTGTTAAATAAATGCTGTGTGAGAACAGACAAATGAATTCGTGCCAGAGGAAGATATTCAGGAAATTAGCAAATTCAGAATTTAACACTTATTTACAAAGAAAGTGCATCATGACTTTAAATAAAGAGCCCAGTTAAAAAATAATAATAAAGGAAAGCATCCACAGCAAATGAGCATTCACACACATACGTCACTGTGAAGATAAAAAGGCTGTAGAAGTTGATATACACCTTCACTCGTAAGACGAATTCTTGCCAGTGTGTCTATTACTGTTAGGAAAAAGTGAAAAACACAGTGATGCTAGTACTACTACCAACATGACTTCAACTTCAGGTCCACACTCAGTGTGGCCTCACAAAATCTTCCTCATATGTGCTCCCACTATATTCAATGACTATTGTATAAATTCACGCAACTGCCTGCATCTCTTTCTTCGGAAGACAGTCTTGACGTACTTTATAGAAAATCAGAAAACATGTCAGGATCTCCCTCATCTCCTGGCCACTGTGTCTGCAAAACACATGTGGCTCTCGCTCCTCCACTCACTTAGAGCCTCTGGACACCATGGAAGAAAAGAGCCTCACCCAGTCAAGGACCACTGGTCCCCTCCCGCCCCCCTGTGCAGCATTCTCCTTACCCACCTTCTCCCAGACTGGCCCAGGGGACACTCTATCTGCCCTGACAATTTCAACATCTTTCTCTCTCCTGGCTCATTCCCAACAGCATCCAAGCATGTTTCATAATTCCCTCTCTGCAAACCAAACCAAATACAAAAATAACAAATTGCTCCCTTACTCCACACCCGCTCAACCATAAAAGTGTACTAATATTTCTTCTCCACCCAACGAAGTCCTCAAACGTTTTCTAACCCAACAGTCTGCCAGTTCTTACTCTTTTTCTTTGTTTTGAATTTTGAAATGTTTCACTCATTTAGAAAAGTCCGATTGAGTGTATAATTACCAACAACATTGCCTTACAGAGATTTCATAATTGTTATTTTGCAAATAATGGGTTCAGACTTTTTTTAAATATTTTATTGAATTCATTGGGGTGACATTGGTTAATAAAATTATATAGATTTCAATTGTACAATTCTATAATACATCACCTGTATATTGTATTGTGTGTTCACCACTCCAAGTCAAGTCTCCTTCCATTACTATTTATTCCCACTTTACCCTCTTCTACCTCCCCAGCCTTATCCCTCTGGTGATCACCATACTCTTGTCTGTGTGGATGAGTTGTTTGTTTGTTTGTTTTCGCTTAATCTCTTTACCAGCCGCCTAATCTCCTTCCCCCGTGACAGCTATCAGTCTGTTTTCTATAAATATGAATCTGTTCCTATTTTGTTTGACTTTCATTTTTTTAAATAAAATAAATCTTTATCATGTGAGTTGCCAATGCCTCTTGCCCAACCCACTACTTTCTCATTTCCCTCTAAAGTTAATGACTATTTTAAAATTTTAGTCTAGTTTTATGTTTCTATATTTTTACTACATTTGTTTAGATTCATATACCAGTATAGTATATCACATAATTCTTCAATTTGTAGTTTGTGAGCTTTGAGATTTATCAGCATTGTTTTATGTAGAATTATGACATTTATTTAAGATGTTCTATAAAGTTACATTGTACAAAGTGGTCATATTTGGGATGAAAAGTAAGGCTGTTTCCATTTCTTCTTAGCCTGAACGCTGGTGTAATAAGAATCTGCTTCTTGCCTCTTTCGGTCCCCGTGTGACCAGGTCCGGGAAATAGGACGTGAACTACTTGCCCGTTGAATAGGCTCCTCTTCAGCTTAACTAGATGCTGTCAAGTTGCTCTCTACTTTGGTTTTGTCAATTTCCATTACCGCCAGCACCGCGAGGATCCACTTTCCTCCATCCAACCAACAGCATATGTTACGAACAGACTTTTGAAATGTTTGCCAGCTCACTGTGTGCGCAATACATTTGCATTTACCTGATTATAATTATGATTGACATGTTTTCATCTACTGGAGATTTGGATTTCCTCTCCTGTGAATTGTGTTGCTGTTGTTTTTACCTACTGTGCCTCTTGCTAGATTGTATGCTTTTGTCTAAATCTAGACTTCATTTATATATTCTGGAAACTACTTCTTTGATAAATATATGACTTGAAATTTCGTATAGGCCGTGTTCTTGCTCTAAAATTAATATGCATGTCTTTTTAATAAAAATGCTCTATATTTTTAACTAATCACATTTATTAATATTACCTTTAAATTTTCAAAAACTTTTCTGTGAATTTTGTTTTTCAGATTTAAATTACCAATTTATTTAAGATTATTTTATACTAGAGGCTCGGTGCACAAAATTCATGCAAGAGTAGGCCTTCCTTCCCCCGGCTGCAGGCACAGGCTTCCCTCTGGCACCCGGGACCCGGGCTTCCCTTGCAGCCCCAGCTTCGTCCGGAAGGTCATCCAGAAGGCTGTCTGGAAGGACATCTGGTCTAATTAGCATATTATGCTTTTATTATTATAGATGAGGTAAGTTAAGGATAGAAATACATTAGGGAAGTCATATTGATACTCTATTGACAATCATTATTAGACTATCCTTGAACTCATAACTGCCTAAAATTATTTTTATCCAGATGTTTGCATAGCTTGCTCTTTACTTCATCACGCCTCATTTTAAATGTCACTTCAATCAAGAGAATATTCTTGTAAAATATATTCCTCTTCATTGTCCTCAACAAACAGTTTCTGGCACTTTGTGAGCTCATTATTATTTATTAGATGGATAACAGTACAAACCACTTGTATTATTATGTGAATCTGAGTCAGTGTCTAGAGCACAGGGCTGTCAAAGGCTGTCCAGGAATCCAACCAAATATTTTTGTGTAGGTGGCTCCCTTGTCTACATAAACATTTTTATTACAAAATAGAAGATTTTACAAAATTTATGTTCATGAAAAGCATAGTGATTTTTTTTATGAAGACTAAATAGAGGTGTAAAGAAAAGGTACTTTTTTACATATTTGTCACATCCAGTGAAGATGAAGTTTTTTTAAAAAAATATATTTTTATTGATTTCATGAACACAAACAGCAGTGTGGTGGTTGCCAGAAGGAAGGGGTAGGAGGAGAAGGGGGTCCTGATATATGGTGACAGGAGATTTGACTTTGGGTGGTGGGCATACGGTGCAATATACAGATCTTGTAACAAAGAAACCCACACCTGAAACTTATATGTTCATGTTGAACAATGTCACCCAAATAAATTAAAATTAAAATTAGTAAATAGCCCAGCCAGCATGGCTCAGTGGTTGAGCATCAACCTATGAACCAAGAGGTCATAGATCAATTCCCAGTCAGGCCACATGCCTAGGTTGTGACTCAATCCTCTGGCGGCGGGAGGGGGCGGGGGCGGTGTTAGGAGGTATCCAATCAATGTTTCTTTCTCTCAATTTATGTTTCTATCTCTCTCTCCCTTCCTCTCTGAAATCGATAAAAATATTTTAATAATAAAATTTAAAATTTAAATAAAATAGAGTGCTGATCAGACAAAGCCAAATAAAGAATTCTCCAATGATATAGGCAAGCTATCTGCCTCATTGGTGTAGTGCAAGCAAAAAAAAAAAAAATGCAGGCAACATTCACTGGTTAATTTTCCATTTTAAATGAGCTGGAAATAAATTGGAGAGAGAAGCAAAGCCAGCAATACAAATAATTGAAAGGCTGGGCAATATGAGTAGGATTTGAGTTAGTGGACTTTAAAAAATACCCCGTGGGTGTGCAGGATGTCTCTTACTCTTCTCAAGTAAATGAGGAGAAATGCTCATTAGAGCGCATGTGTACACAGAAATGATTTCTTTGGCAAGAGCATTGTTGTATGAGGCATGACTTTTATTTTCTACATGCAGTACAGCCCAATGTTGACCCAGAAGTATAAATCAGAGAAGGAGAACACACACACACACACACACACACACACACACACACACACACACATCACTAGGCTTAAGACCCAAAGATTAAAGCATGGCTCATGACCAACCTCATCTTGATGAGTTGACTCATGATAGATTCATCATATTTTATATTCATTTTATTGTAATAGTCTATAGACTCTTCAATTTGCTCTGTTCTGGGCTATTTTGTAACCTGAAAATTATTCAGCTTTTATATTATTCTAGGTTTAAAGTTTTTGTGTTCCTTACACACACTTGATTCAATCTTACTCTAAGAAACAATGACTGTCCAGAATGCACCACTACACATTTATCTATCAGAGTTCAGCAAACGGCAGCCTCCAGGCCATCCAAGCCATGCCTACTTTTGCAAATAAAGTATTAGAACACAGTTACTCCCATTTGCTTACATATTGTCTATGGCCATTTTCTCACTCTAATGGCAAATAAAAAATACTTCTGACAAATCTCATGGCTGGCAAAGTCAACAATGTTCACTAACTATCCTTTAGGTAAAATATTTGTCAACCCCTTATCTAAACACACACACAAATAAAAATATGTACACAGATATATACATACATGCCTCTTAGACCTGCAAAGCAAATGTTAACCAACAAAATAAAGTATTGACAATTTACCATTTATACTACTGGTCTAGCACTTAAGGTTATTCTTTGAAAATGTAATAATAAATGTAAAGTAGTCTGAGAAATCTAAACACTTATAAATTTTTTAGAGAAAAAAAATATGCTTTCACAATTCAGTAGGAGAACAATATACTTAATTACATAGAATTGAATTTCTTAATACAGAGAATACATATAATAGGAAATAATTTGTAAGTGATCAAAATTGTGATCTTTCTTAAAGGTATATTTGACATCTGACCATTGTCATTGTGGTTCTTTTTAAAAGAGAGATTCCAAATTATAGACACAATAGCCTTAGCAACTATAGAAAAGCAACAACATATGCATCATAGAAAGCACTTCCTCTTTTACTTTAAGTATAAGCCCACTTTAATAGTGTCTTACCCTTACAAAGCAGAACTAACTCTACTTGAATAAAGGCACTTCATTTCACATCAATGAACTCCCAAGGGTGACATAAAACTTGGCAGTGATATAAGTGGCATACCAATATCTATTTCTTGCATGTCTGTTCTAGAGTATTAATCGTGCTGTTGGTATTTAAAGGGTTGCGATGAACATTCCCACCGGTATTCTGTAGCAATTTAATCACAATCCTATTCATCATTAAGTGTTACCCCGTGGATAGTATCACTCACTGTAGGCTGATATTACGATACGCCAGAGGCACTAGACAGCTTTGTCTTCATTAGCTGACTGATGTGGTGACTGGCAGGATTAAATGCCATCAGTGACCTCCTAATTGACAAGTCCATGGGCTTCGTCGGAGGTCTCGGGCGAATAGCCCTTTCTCAGGACTGGGCCCTGCTAAATGCCACATTCCTTCCACACCCTTTCTCTCTGCGTCCCATGGAGCACATTCTCCTAGTGCAGTCCTTTTCTCCAACTCTTCATTCAGACTCCTTTCTGGTGACTGTTTTCCTCTGCCTTGTTCTTAAAGAAGGCATCCCCAAGATTTCTTCAATAAACAGCTTTTTTGCTCTGTATTCCTTTCTCAGGGGTCATCTCCACTTCCATAAATTAGCTAGCACTGCTAAGATGAGAAACTTTGTGGCATCCAGGCATATTATGGGTTCAACTACCTGGTGGAGGTGGGGGTGGGGGGGTAGGGTTCACATGGAGAATGCAGGAAATAAAAAAGGAGTTAAATAAAGAAGGGTCTTTTATTCATTTTTATTTTTATGTTATTAGTTATGCACACTGTCATATACCTTTTGACAAAATTAGTGGGAATCTAGCTACAAAATTAGAGAGTTTATTTCTTAAGCGAACACAGTGAAATTTTATCAGAATGAGAGGGGGATCTGTATTTTGCTCCTTTTCTTCACTACTGCTATTGTAGTAGCGCTACCAGTAAACTTTATTTTTCTACTTCAGGTATGTCAATTTAATTCTCACCATGAAGTAATTCAAATTGAAGACACTTTATTTAAATAAATTTCAAAGATAAAAATTGCAATTCAAATAGTTTCATTTCTAGATTTGAAGATGAAAATGGCATTTCACTATTTAATAGAAACTCTTAAACAGTTGTTTTATGAGGAATACATACAGAGTTATTCTACAAGCCATAATTAAAGACAACTCTTTCTACAATTTTTACAGAACAATGTGTTTCATTTTGTTGATGGTTTTCTTCACTGAGCAAAAACATTTTTAGTTTAATGTAGACTCATTTGTTGCCCTTGCCAGAGGATTCATATCCAAGAAAACATTTCTAAGACCAAGGTCAACATGTTTACCACCTATATTTTCTGCCAGGAGTTTTATGGTTTCAGATCTTACATTTAAGTCTTTTTTTAATTGATGAGAGAGAGAGAGAGAGAGAGAGAGAGAGAGAGAGAGAGAAACATCTCTTTGTTGTTCCACTTATTTATGCATTCACTGATTGACTGATTGTTGTATGTGCCCTGACTAGGGATCTAATTCACAATATTGGCATATCAGGAAGACACGCTAACCAACCAAGACAGCAGGCCAGGGCCTTTACACTTAAGTTTTTAATCCAATTTTAGTTTATTTTTGTATCTGTTCAGTTTTCCCAACACCATTTATTGAAGACACTATCTAGGACATTTTATTTTAGACTAGAGCCCCGGTGCATGAATTCGTGCACAGGTGGGGTCCAGCCGGCCCACCCCCAATGGACGGGGGGGCAATTGGGGGCAGGGCCGGCCAGGGGGAGTTATTAGTGTCGAAGGTCTTTGCAGGGTGTATACATGTTTGCTGTTGGCTTTTGGATGAGTTGAAGCTTCAAAGGCGACACAGCTTTCGTTTCTAAGCCTCTCCCTAGACAGGTAATGCTGTTTAGTTCCCTGCTGACAAACCCTCTAAAGAGAGGCCGTGGTGTGATGTGGCTGCCCTCTTTGGTAGGAAACAGTGGAGAGAAAACGCAGGAAGATGGTGGTTGTGTTGGGCGCCTCTCCTGGACACCTGACTGCATCGGGGTGGGGGAGGGCCGATTGGGGGTGGGGAAGTTGGTGGTTGTGCTGTGCACCTCTCCTGGCCACTTGACTGACGGTCCAGACCGTAAGCAGTTTTCCTCCTGATCACTCGTCATTCAGGTTCCTGGTCTATGAAGCCTGGAGAGCGTTTACTTACTTAGAATCACTAAAGGTCACACTTCAGTGATTGGGGTAGTGGGGGCGTCAATCAGGGGTGGGGCCAGTTGGCCACTGCAGTGCACGTTATTGCCACCAGTTGTTCTGGTCATTCTGGTCATTCCGCTGTTTAGTCACTTGGCTTATATATATATAGATAATTAATTGTCCATGTTTTACATCTTAAGTCTAATGTAAGAACTGACTGTAAACATTTTGACCATATGGATTTTAACAAATGTCACCCAAACTACCTTTGGGCTATCTACCTAATATTAAATTAAATTAAAGTAAAAATTTTCTCCATGCTAAAGATTGGTTCTTTGATAATAAATGTCAAGTATATACTAGTATTCAGTTAAAATTTTTTCACAGGCCCTAACTAGTTTGGCTCAGTGGATAGAGCATCGGCCTGCAGACAGAAGGGTCCCAGGTTTGATTCCGGTCAAGGGCATGTACCTTGTTTGTGGGCACATCCCCAGTAGGGCATGTGCAGGAGGCAGCTGATCGATGTTTCTAACTCTCTATCCCTCTCCCTTCCTCTCTGTAAAAAAATCAATAAAATATATTTTAAATTTTTTTTCCACAGTCTCATTAACTAATTATATTTCCTTTTAATATGTGCCCTACTTGCTTGTATGCTTTGCCCATTAGTCCATACGGCCTTTTCACTGTAAAACTCTAATTTTAAGGAAATCAGTCCTCTGTATATTATATGTGTTTAAAATACTTTCCCAGTGGTTTCTTCTCAACACAACTTATAAAATAATCCATCTGTTGAGAATTACTTAAATTCTTCATAATCACATCTTAAATAATTAGACACCCATAAATTTATTCTTATTTATTTCATTCTATTCCTTCAAAAGGCCATACTCTTGATTATCAGAGCTTTAGGGTATATGTTGAGACATTATAAGGCTAATTTCCCATATTTCAATTGCTTCTTTAAATGTTTTCAAGTTATTTTCATTTGTATATACTTTAATGTTTTTAAAAGCACATTTTGTATAATTACTCACACAAAAAATGTTGATGTTTAATTGGTATTTCATTTTACAGAGATTATAATTTATGTAAAACAGTAAGTCTTCTTCAAGGTGAACTCTACAAATCAAAGCATCCCCAGTGTCATATGTTTGACTTTTCTTGTGTATAAGCATAAACTCTCAGTTGAGTTGAATAATAACACAGGATATATTGACTCTCCTGGTGTGGGTAGATGCATATACTTCCATGCAGGGTGCACCAATGTAAGTGTTGTTAGCCAGTTGGCTAACTCACAACTTGCTTCTGATCTAAGCCTAGAGATCAGGATACTAGCCACCTCACCCTCATGTTTCTGAGGTAACACATTTCGTTAAGCAAATGGCTTCAGCTGGATCTTTAAAACTTATGTTCTCCCAGTGGTCTCTCTATTTTCCAAAAAGTTTTTCCACTGGCCCATTTCCCTGGTCCTTCAGCATTTTGCCAGAATATTCCAGAATACTTTTCTCTTGCAGGGAAGGCATACTCAATTCCATTTGCAAGTTCTGATTGCATGATACATTCTGAGTATTATAGTTCAGTTATTTTTAGCATGGTTTATTGCCCATATTTGGCATGTGGAGGTCAGAGATTTATATCATGTTAGCTTCCACTGCGTCCCCAGCTGAAGACCTTTAGCAGGCCTGCGGAATGATTGCTAAGAGACTAATCTATTAGCAATTTTCTCAAAACTGTAATTGGCCTTTTGTTGAGTCATCAATTTAATGGTCACATAGAGGTCAAATGTGGAATCTTAGAGAGGGTACTAAGCATTCAGACTTTGCTCCTTCCACCAATTCAGTGCCAACACATCTCAAAAAAGGATAGGCTTACATAATAATTCATCTCAAACACAGCTCATGTCTCTTTTAAATGACTTTGGCCCAATTACAGGACTTTGTAAAGAACCTTGTACATGTCAATAACAGAATGTTTATTCTCTGTAAATGTATAATAATCATAGGTTAGTCTGTAACTTCAAAACAACGGTGTAAAGGTCCGGATCTTCAATATCCATGTGTGGATGGTGAAGGTCATTAAAGGAGAAATGTCAGGTGAGCAAGAAAGGATCCATGTTCTTTGGGAAACATGGAAGTCATAGACATCACAAGCTGGTTTTTCATGAATCCCTAATCATACTGACTTAGGTGCTTAGAGAGTTGAATTGGGGGGAAAAGATAGCGGGATTTGGGAGTAATATTTATTCTGAAACTTATAGAAATTTTGAGAAAGCCACTTAAATAGTCAGATTCAGTTTGAAATATGACTGTGGAACCATGGGTATGTTTGCTGGAGATGGACAACCCACATTCAAAAACAGCTCTTAAGATTCTACCAAGTCAAATAATTGTGTTAACTTATAGCACCCCATTTCCCTAGAGGACTTGACTATGTTGTCAAGTCCTTGATTTTTATCATTAGATTTTTATTTTTATTTATTTATTTATTTTTTTTTTTTTGGTTATTCATCACCCGAGAATATTTTCCCATTGATTTTTAGGGAGAGTGGAAGAGAGAAAGATGGAGAGAAACATCAATGTGAGAGAAACACTTCGATTGGCTGCCTCCTGCACGAGCCCCGACCATGGCCTGGGCTGAGGAGGAGCCTGCCATGGAGGTACATACCCTTGACCAGAATCAAACCCAGGACCCTTTGTTCTGCAAACTGGCACTCTATCCACTGAGCCAAACTGGCTAAGGCTAAATAATATTTTTAATAAAAATACTAAATATGATGATAATTCTGCTAGGGATTTCTTTTCCTCAATTATTTATTACTCGTGTGCTTTTTAAACCTTAAAAACATGCTGTATTAATAAATAGCTAACTCTGTCCTTGAGAGAAGATATTTTACCAGACAAAGTAATGATTCACAATGAATTCTAGTACACAGGTTATGTTTTGCTTGCATAGGTTAGCACAGTGTATCTATTATTGCTGAACAAAGGCTTGATATGTCAATAGTACATTTACAATAATCCACCACGTGTTTCTAAAATTTAATGTTGAGGTTTTCAAGATATAACCAAAGTGTTATATCAGCTTACAGAATGCCATTTTAACTCTTAAATGGCAAAATATAAGCACAAATCTAGACACTGGCATTTGCAGTGCATTCTGGTTCTTAATAGAGATGCTATCAGACTTAGCAGGACCTATCCAGTGATGATCAATTGCCATCTATTTAGCAAAAACATTTTACTACTGCTAAGACAATTGGCAAATAAAATAAAACTGTTAACGCATGTTGTTCTCACGCACAAAATTTTCTAATAACTAAAGATAAATGATCGTTTCAGAAGTATTAACTGAATATATAGGATTGCTCTATAAGCTGTGATTCAGTTTTTTTGAAATTCTTATTTCATAAGGACCGTCATTTTGTTTGATCTCTCAAGAACTTGCTGCATTATAATACATTCTCAAAGTATACCCTTGAAGAGAGAAATGTAGAATACACATCAATGCACTTGGTACTAACTAAATTAGAAGAAGATCAGTGTGACACACTTTTTTTAGTAGAAGAAAAATGTCACATATGTTATTAGCTGAATAATGTAAAGGGTTGCATCTTTTAGTGAATTTAGTAATTATTAACATACTAGAGGCCCAGTGTGCAAAATCGCGTGAGACCCAGACCTGCTGCGCCGCGAGACCCATCAATGCTCCTCCTGGTGACCAGTCGTTATGGCGTTATGGCATTATGGCATTACAGCCACTGGCCTTTTATAATATAGATGGATTTAGAACCCACAACATTCAACTCTGCAGCTGAAACCAAAACTGTCTCTCAGAGTAAGCTGGATAGGACAACTTCTCCTTAAAATAATTTATTGCAGAAGATAGGATACAAGTTTCTTGATTTATATTTTTAAGTTACTGTTATGTCTCCTAGGAAATGTTTGTAAATCAAGATGGAATAAATATATAGCAAATATTCTGAGAAGTGAAAAATTATGGACTTCCTCTATTCATGGAAAATTTCAGTCAATTTATTACTTTATGAAGTTTTTCCACATGGAAGACTCTGAATTTATCTGTAGTAGCAGTTCACCAATTATCCAAAATGCTTGAAAATTAGCTAAAATTTCTAAGGGGGTATTTTGGCAGGAAAATAATTTTACAGAACACTTTGGCATTAATTCATGAGTATTTATTGTATATCTTCAGTGTGTGGAAAATAATCATACATAAAATGGACAATTACTAGGAATGGATTCTTGGTGTTTTTCACCTGAAAAAAAATGGTATTCTAATTTTTTCTATTTATAACGCAGTAATGACATGTTGAGAGATGAATAATTCTGTCCTCCAGCACTTGTATTCCCCACACAGTAAACATCTGGTTTTTTACTCTTGTTAATCAAGTCAAACCTGGTAAATAGCACAATACCTCGTACAGATAAATGGTGGAGAAGAAGTAGAGTAAATGAGGACCTAGTCTTAGTGGTGAGAAGCCCAGAAAGAGTTCTTGAGTAAATCACTTTCATTCTACCGCACGGGCATACAGAGTGGTGCTGGTGGTGGTCATAGCAGGGGTGTAACCTGAGGGTTTGGGGTAAATACTTTCCAAAGCTCTTGAAGCATAATGTCTCAGATTTACTCTTCAGAAGAAAAGAAAGGTGGGTATTATTATCCACGTTTTACCAATGAGGAAACGATGCCCGAGATGCAGAGCAACTTGGACAAGATGCTAATCCAGATATGAGAGCACACCCAGGGCGTCCCTTATGATTCTGCAGTTATTCATTACATTTTAAACAAATAATGGATCACTGTGGTCACAGGTGAAAGTGGGCATCCAGCAAGGGAAGACATGAGGCTAAAATACGTAGCTTCTAAGGTAATAACAATGGTAGTGGAAAGGAAGAATATATTTTCTGTAGAAACAGTAAGACCCACTTAAAAACTGAGCCTGGTGGCTGAGTGATTCAGAGACAAACCCTAGGTTTGAGGCTTGATGCATTTAGTGAATGGTGCCATTAAAGGAGGGGTACGTTTTGAGTACTTCATTTTTTTTTTTTATGCACAGTAGAGCAATCCAGCAATTTATTGTATATACGAGCAAGGTTTCTTGAAGGAGATATAAATGTCAGAGGCATGACTTTTGGTACCATTAGCAAATGTATTTGGAGTTTACCTGGAGAAGGAACATCGTCCAGAAAAACAAGGCCATCCAAAGGCTGAAAGACTCACTTCCCTGGCAGAGGCCGCGCTCCGTGGCGGCCAGTAGAGCTGCTCAGATTCCAGAGAACCGACGCGCCTGTCTCCTTCGTGGCCACTTGTGAGAAAGTACAACCAAGAGGCTTCTTTAGGCGTCTAGTGATGTAACAGCCGCCTTCCAGGGGGTTCTAGGCACCGGTCATAGACGGTGCTCATGGGAGAGACTGGGTCAAGACTGGAAGGGGGACCCACACGTTCAAGTACAGGGAGCCGAGAGCAGCAGTGGAGACGTGAGGCCATGAAGTTGAGGGTGTTAGAAGTTGAATCTGGTCTTGCCTGGTTGAAGGTTTAGGATCTAACTACAAAATCTGTTTTTGTCTCCTTATGTATCGCACACCTCTCTAATATATACTATTATATAGTGTATTTATATAGTATATACAGTACTTTATGTCTATGTATGTATGTAGTATATGGTAATATGTTCATATATGGTACCTTATTTTCTCAGAAATATGGCCTCCAACTCAAGATACCTAACAAATACATGCTAATTTTCTAGTAGGAGAACATTATTACTGTCTCATTATCACCACACGTTTAGATGATCTAGGCTTTAAACTCTAATGATAGCCCTAGCTGGTTTGGCTCAGTGGATAGAGAGTTGGCCTGCAGACCAAAGAGACCCAGGTTCAATTCCAGTCAAGGGCACATACCTTGTTTGCAGGCTCCTCCCCGCCCGGGACTTGGTCAGGGCTCGTGCAGGAGGCAACCAATCAATGTGTTTCTCTCACATTGATGTTTCTTTTTGTCTTTCCCTCTCTCTTCCATGCTCCCTAAAAATCAATGGAAAAATATCCTCCAGTGAGGATTAACAACAACAACAAAAAATTATTGAGCATCAACTAAGTTTCGGGTGTTATTCTAAGTGTCAGAGATACAATAATGAAGGGTGGAGGAAGGGGAATGCAGAAATCCTGCCTGGAGAACAGCATTCATTGCCCCAACAGAGACTTGACTACTGGGGATGTACAAGTCCCTACACTAGATCCTGAAGGATGAATGGATAAGAAATATATGTAATTGTAAAGATGACTTGCATTACTATCATCATTTCTAAAATAACAAATTTATGAAATATAAGTTGAAATACTAGCAAATCAACAAATCAGTATCAAAAAGAGATAAAAATCTCTACTTTCATATGTGCTTTACCTTAATGTTTATTTACTGTAACTTAGATTCAATTCACTTTGAAGGTAGAATTAACACAATTTAGAGATAAGAACAAGAATGGAATTAGTGATATTACTTTATGAATGCTTATTTTATGTTCATTTTTACCTTATTCCCATTTATGATGTAACCAACATAAAACAAATATTTTTCTTAGGACACACAGCAGATAAATCTCATCAAGAAAGAGTAAAACAAAATATATGAAATAATAATAGAAGAGATTTTGAAATAAAGGTATGTAGAGAGGTTTGCTTTATTTTCCTGACTTTCACCCAATTATCACCTATGATATGACCCATATAAACCAGTTGTTTGTCTTAGGCCATCATTTGATAATCAGTGAGAAAATAATAGCTACTTGTGAAAAGCTGAAAAGTGACCCCCAAAGATGGCCATGCCCTAATCCATGGAACACGTGATCATACTACCTTGCACCACAAAAGGGATTTTGCACAAGTGATTAATCTAAGGATTGGGAAATGGGGAGATTTTCCTGGATTAGGTGAGTGAGGTAAGTGTAGTCACAGAGTCCTTGTAAGAGAGACAGAAGGTCACAGCTGGAGGAGGAGAGTGGATGATAGAAACAGAGGTTGGAGTGACGCAAGGAAGGGACCACCTGCCAAGCACGCGGGCGGCCCCCAGAGCTAGACAAGGCCCCAGGCTCCCCTGGAGTCTTCAGAAGCAACACAGCTCCGCCAACACCTTGATGTACAGACTTCCGGCTTCCCAGCTGCAGAAGAATACCGTAGTGTTGAGTTACTTCGTGGAAATCTATTTCAGAAGCAATTGGAAACTGACATACTATTCAGTAAAATGCATATTCCCCTCTGCATGTTCACAATCACTGCATTGAAATTATTATTACTCCACTTTCTTATTCATTAAAGCCGTGGGATACAGCTTTCAGTAGTTATTCATGAAAGTGGTCACTATGCTCGCCTCGGCCTCTGCTCATTTAAATCACGCTTCCTTGTCATGGGTCTGCTGTCCATGAAACATGCATTCCACTTACTTTTTAACACGATTGATTGTGAATGATTTCCATTATCTTAGCATAAAATCCAAGTGATCTCTGGAGAGAATATTTGAAAGAATGAAATAAAATGTAAAGTTGGGGGAACATATCAACTTATACAGCAAAAGCAAGACTACTAAGGCTGGTAAGCAATTCTTTGTGTCAAATCCTGGAAAGCCCCAGGGGACTTGACTAGGATGAGAAAGAGCCTGGATCCGGATGGAAACATTTGAGGTGATCCTTTTATTCCACATCCGGCTTACACAAATAGGCTTGACCTGATCTTTCCACCAATATGATCGCGTTTTTTGATTATGATGAAATACCCTGAAACCCTAAGTTTACGCTATAAATGTTGCTATTTCCATTTCACCTCGGTCACTGTAAGGGATCATTTACTATAATACCCAACAGCAATTTCCCTTTTCTGGAAAGGCTAAAATTGATATCGAATGAAGTGTGCACTACCTACGTTTCTTAATACTCTTCCAGTTTGGCATTTAGATTCCACCAAATCTGATAGGGATGATGCTTTATTTCAACATGCACGGTAAATAAAAAATCCCTCCTAAATTATACAAAGCCTTTGATATCAGCTAAATGGAATCAGATTCCAAAGTATGTCAGAGAAGTGTCAGGCGCACTCCACTGATGTTGGAACTTCTTTAACCCCAAGGCCGCCTTTGGATTACATCACGAGCTGTCAGTGGGGATGGATCATCTCAGGAGGAAGCTGGAACCTGAGCCAGGGCTCCAGTGACCTCCCGATTGTGTCCTGCCAGGTAAATGTTGTCTCAAGTTCACATTAACATATATCCAGGACAGCAAATCCCCTTACTGCTACTAAGCTGCCTCTAGTAATACCTCCATTGACCTCTTTAAAATATGAATTTGAGTTTATTCTTGTGACTGGTGTAAGTTGGTGGTCTAGTTTCACTGTTTAGCATGTACCTGTCCAATTTTCCCAGCACCATTTATTGAAGAGACTGTCTTTACTCCACTGTATTCTCTCGCCTCCTTTGTCAAATATTAATTGAGTGTAATGGCTGGGGTTCCATGGTCATAGCAGCGCAATTTACAATAGCTGAGATGTGGAAACAGCCTAAGTGCCCATCAGCAGATGAGTGGATAAAAGAGCTGTGGTACATTTACATAATGGAATATTACCCAGCTGTAAAAAAGAAGGAATTCTTACCATTTGCAACAGCATGGAGAGTATTATGCTAAGCGAAATAAACCAATCACAGAAAGGTAAGTATCACGTGATCTCACTCATATGTGGAATCTAATGAACAAAATTAAAGTGATGAACAAAATAAATCCAGAGACATAGAAGCATGGAACAGACTGAGGAATCTCAGAGGGAAGGCTGGGTGGGGAGGTAGGTAGGGAGAGATTAACAGGGGAACTTCTATGCCTATATGCATAGCCCATGGATACAGAGAATAGTGCAGTAAAGGCCTGGGAGGGGTGGGTGCTGGGTGGAGGGGGTCAATGGGGAAAAAACAAAGGAGACATCTGTAATACTTTTAACAATAAAGATAAATTAAAAAATAAAATATAACATAAATTTGATGACCCATGGCATAATACTGATAAGCCACTTTGCTGCTTAGGCTGTTTCAATGGTTCTCCGTATTTTCCGCTCAGCACAGCCCTTGTGATCTGGCTGTCACATTAGAACAGCAGCACAAGCTACTACCTGTCTGATACCAGACAGAAAAGCACTGTGGATTGGCTTTCGTCACTTTTGTGAAGGTGGTGACCAGGAGTGAGTACAGGTAAGGTCGTTTTTAACAGGTGGCCTCCTTCTTGTTCATCTCTGGCATTGTGGGAAAGATAGAAGAGGTTAGGGATATTTGAGTCAAAAATGTTTGGTGCTATTGGTTAGAAGAATGTATATTAACACAGAGAAATCTTAAGTAGGTAAGGATGCTGAATTTAAATCAGGAGCCACAAATTTGCAGTATGATGACTCCTGTTTCTCCACAAACAATTTAGCTATTGGAAAATTTCAGCTTTCAAGACATATGTCATAAAGTCATCAAAAGTGGTAGGGATTTCTGGTCATGCAGCATCAATCTGTGGAGGACGGAAGTGAGGAAATCATGAGTGTGATGGAGTGAATGCCTTGAGTTCCCGCTGGGCGCTGAAATATGATGGCAGTTTGAAGGTGGAAGGCAGAAGAATGAGAGGACCGAGTGCTTGGGAACTTAAGATCAAAAACGTAGAACAGTCTTGGAATAATAAGATCCAGAGAGTGGCCACAAGAAGAAGATTTTAAAGTTCAATTTTAAAAATTCTGAAAGCTGAGATGTTGGCTATTTCAGTCCGCATGGTTATGTAAGCCTGGGAGTGGAGGAGAACACTGTGGGCGTGGAAAACCCCCAAGAGAAGAATGTAGGGACAGGGGAAACCATGGCCAGTGCACGGGGTGACATTTCTGCCGGAGCTCATCCAATTCCCATCGGAGTCCAAGACCACCTCGCAGATGTCACATCCCAGCCAGGGAGTACGAGGCAGGGGAGAGAAGACAGACGCCTTTCAGGTGAAGCATCTTATTCAAAGCAGTATTTCCGTGAAGGTGAGGCAGTCTGTGCAGGGTTTGCTGGAGGTGAAAGACGAGGGAAGTCTGGAGATGGGAGAAGGGGAAGCTGGGAGTTGTGTTTACTGGAGAGAAAGGAGGACCCGCGTCACGCATGCAGGTCAGTGTCAGGCTAATGAGTCATCCTGGGAGTGGAATGTTCTGGAGAGTGCCCAAAGGCATGGCCTTCCCAATCCCGCGTGAGTCCCCCTAACATTTCTGCTAGGCTCCATAAGGCTCTTTCCCGCTTCCTGCCTGCTAACCCCAGGCCTGACGATGCTTTCCGGGTGGCTGAGACGCTCCAGTGTCTGAGGGTCCCCAAGCAGTAACAGGCAGAGTCTAGAGACCAGACCAGAGCAGCCGAGGATGAGGGGGTGTTGAGGTGGGGGACCCAAGGGTGCCTCTACGCCCAGGGAAACGTGGGGAAGGAAACTGCACCTGGCATCATCCTTCCTCTCTCTCGGTCCTGTTTCCTGCCCAAAGCTGCTCCCGCTCCAAGAACAACACCTGGCCCGGCGGTTGCTGAGCGTGAGTTGGTTAAATGTTCACACTCTGGTTTCTTCAACCCACTGCCTCCCAGTTCCCTCCAAATGCCTCTCTCTGATTTGTCCCCGGCCGCATCCTCTCCGAGAGCCCGCTGCTTCTCTGGTGCTGCTTCCAGACCCCGTGCAAGGCTTTGCAGGCTTCCCGCACAGCCCTGCGCTTGTGTACACGCCTCTGTCATGTGTGCGGGCGGACAGTGCACAGAGGGCGTGGGGATGGGTGAGGCAGGCGCCGTGTCCAGGAACAAACACACCAGTGTGAGCAAACCTATGCATGTGAAACAATGCACAGCCTTATCACCTATCTGTGAAGGAAACGTCTCTTGGAGCCTCTAAAAGGAGTTTTATTTTTTTCCTCATTCTCGCATGCTGTAGATCATTACCCATTTAATGATAATTGTTCTTTCATTATAACATGGGGCCATCTGCTCCATTCCTATAGAGATCACTAAAAATATCACAATGATAATAAAAGTCAAAAGCATTTTGGTAGATCCGAGCTACTGCAAATTTCACTGTGTGTGTGTGTGTGTGTGTGTGTGTGTGTGTGTGTGTACGCACTTCTCATTGATCAAGGGCAAAGCGACCCCCTTCTCCACGCACCACGTGGCTCTGGGTTCCTTGGGACCAAAAACAAGAACCCTCTGATGAAGAAAACACCCAGAGCAGGCGTTTGACCAGTTGCCCGACGATCTAAACCGGCTATTAAAGTGGTGTGAACACAGGCAGTGGGTGGCAAAACCGTTGGAGCCTGAACTGTGAAAGGAATCTGGAGACAGGAGACCAAAGCAGAGCAGCCGTGTGAGTGGGACATGCCCCGAACCCAGGCGCGTTGATTCCTGCAAGGGACAAAGCCACCCCCCACGTCTGAGCACTGGTGTCTACGCCGCTGGGCAGTCATCAGCACTGAATCTCAAGAAACGCAAGCCCCTGGATTCTAACTCTGCCAGGGCGCTGGGCGGGGTGGGCGCCCTCGGGCATCCTCCGGGGTCACGCTCCAGGCAGTCAGGGCTGTTGTTCAGGGAATTGCTTATGAAACCTCCTTTTTCTAAC
Source organism: Cnephaeus nilssonii (assembly GCF_951640355.1). NCBI lineage: Eukaryota > Metazoa > Chordata > Mammalia > Chiroptera > Vespertilionidae > Cnephaeus > Cnephaeus nilssonii. The sequence continues at coordinate 2,655,910 of NC_137083.1, forward strand.
TAGTCTTACCTCCCCCAGAGGCCTTCTAGATCCTAATTTTAAATACATGTAACTTGCTTGTCGGGTGAGAATTACTTAATTGAAGCAACTAGTGTGTGAGGTGTTGAGACCTGCACCTACAGAAATAAGGACATTTTTGCTAACCACAGACAGGTAGCTCCTCCCCGGAAGGCCCAGGAGCAGGCCAAGACCTTCTTCTCCAAAGGAAAGTCGCTTTCTGAAAACAAAGCAGGTATTTGCTTACAAATCTTAAAGGCCTGGACTGTGATTCACCAACAGGGACCTGCCAAAGCCTCCTCACAGAACAGTGGTCGGCAAACTGCGGGTCACGAGCCACATGTGGCTCTTTGGCCCCTTGAGTGTGGCTCTTCCACAAAACACCACGGCCTGGGCGAGTCTATTTTGAAGAAGTGGCATTAGAAGAAGTTTACATTTAAAAAATTTAGCTCTCAAAAGAAATTTCAATCATTGTACTGTTGATATTTGGCTCTGTTGACTAAGCCAAATGAGTTTGCCGACCACTGTCACAGAACATCTGTTCACCACTGACACACCCAGGACCTTGGACCATCTGGTTCAGACAGGCCAATGGCAGAGCGGCTGAAGGAAACCCACCTGAACCTGTGTTCAGAGTTTTTATTGGACTTCCATTCACAGGCATGACTAATGGATGGCCCACTGGTTGGCCTCAGTCTCCAGGTTGCCTGATACAGAGTGACTCACATCCCCCACCTCAGGCACATGAATGAGCGCGTGGTGTGGTCTTCCCCGACCTGAATCACATTCTCACTGCCTGGCTCGTGCGGGATGGTTAGGTCTTTGAAGGTCGTTGGAAGAATGTTGTCTTAAACATTGAGTGAGATCAGAAACCATTAGAAGACTTGAGCCAAGAGAGACCATCTGGCTCCCATGGAAAAGGATCGCTCTTACGGATTACTGTGTCCTTATGTTTCTCAAATGAGGCTGATTTATTTGTGAGACTTCCTTTTGCTCTACAAAGTGTGATATTACATAAGTGGTTCTCTTTCGGGGATATTGTTTCTGCCCATCATCCTGTTCCTAGATGTGCTGTTTCCACTTATAATTGTTGTGGTTCCATACAGAAAGGGGAACATGACAGGCTGAATGATCCATTGGGTTCTGGTGCAAGTTACCTGCAATTGCATCCCGGGTAAGTCCATTTCTAGGATGACTTCTCCATGCCTCAAATTCTTCACCTTCCTCAAAGTTTTTGTATGAAGAATAAATGTGTTAATGTTTGTTAACTACTTAAGTAGCTCCTGACCCATACTGTACCCTTAAAAACTGGTGGAAGTTAATTTTCTTATTCTAGTATATTTATTTATTTAAGATATCTTTTTTGTTGTTTTAAGAAAGGAAGGGAGAGGAAGAGAGAGATATAAACATCAAAGATGAGGGAAAATCATTGATCGGCTGCCTCCTGCATGCCCCACACAGGGAATTGAGTCTGAAACCCAGGCATGCGCCCTGACCAGGAATCGAACCATGACTTCCTGGTTCATAGGTAGAGGCTCAACCACTGAGCCATGCCGGCCGGGCTTATTCTATTATATTTAATTTCATCAATTTATTTTTAAAGTGGATTTTAGCATTTTTCACATTTCTTCTTCTGTTTAACATTATCTTAGTATAAAATTTCAATATACGTTTAAGTTTTTTATTGCAATAACTTAGTTTTTAGAAATTTTCACTGTTAAATATTCAGACAAGAGGTAAACATTCAGACACAAGTCATAGTTCTTTTTTTATAAACATTTTTCTTATTATAACATTTACTAGTTTTTATCATGTGCTTTCCACATATTCCTTGTTAGGTTTTTCAACCAGTTTTATTTTATTTTATTTTATTTTATTTTATTTTATTGTTGTTTCTTTTATAATTATTTCTTCTGTGTGCCATTCTAAAAATTATGTGAAACATTGTATTTGAACTTGCTTGTGTGAGCTGTATATATTCACACACATTTCTCAGGAAGGGCCCATTGCTTTTAATGGATTTATCAAAGCAAACCTCAAATCCATGAATATTTTATTTCAAATATTTTGTTATAGGTTCCCATACATAACCCACAGTGGGCTGTGTTTTACAATAGTAACAGTCCTGTATTTTCTCTGATGCTATTGCTTTGAATTCAATTTGGCCTGAAAACAAATAAATCAATCCAGCAACAAAGCAACGAAGACGCAGATATGATTTTGTGCCTGATAAAGTGCGCTATATCCAAGTGCAGAAATTGCACGTTCATGTACAATCTAGGGGCTGCGCTCTTAAGAGAAAACCATTTATTTTCTTATCTCCTCCATAAAAGTGAAGGACAAGCCATAAACTTACCAATGGCAGCATTACTTAATGCATCTTTTTTTAGAGTGAGTATTGAATATTCCTGAAATTATGCTTACCTTGCTTTTTAGACTTCAACTTGACTCTCCTGGGCCCCTTCGCTTTAGCACGGCACATGCATCCCTGGGATATATATTTTTATGGCTGCATTTCAGCTCCGTTGATGGATGGGTCCTGATTGTCTCCCAGGGAATGGGGGCAGCCCCGGGAGGGAGGCACACTATTGCACCGTCGGCCTGGGCTTTGGCTGATTGAAGGACCGGCCAAAGGAAGCCACCGCCGTCCTCCACACACTGCCCAGGTTCAGTGATGAGTGACCCCCCTCAAGAACAATTGCTCTTCAGAACAAAGCGCTTGCCACCACGCTTTTGTGATGACCAAGCAAAACTCTCATTACAGACAAATACCCTTGCTGTCACAAACCGGATCCTCGTCACAATGCTCCAAATATTTTCTTTCAGCGAGTGCGATGCTCTCCCCCTGCCCTCCCCCTGCACATGCGTATTTGATCAAGTCGAAAGGCATATCTGGTCATTCTCGCCCAAGACCGGTGAGCCCAGATAAGTGTCTTGTTTTATGCAAATGTGAAAGGGCTCTGTTTTGGGGGGATGCTTCTTGTTACTCCATCTTCATATACAATTGTCCCAGATCTTTCATTATCTCTAAGGGGTCTGAATCCAGCACAGAGAAGCTGGGGTGCCAGGCCTCCTCTGTAGGACTCCCAGTCCCTTCCTCTGTCCATCTGTCCATCCGTCTGTCTGCCTGTCTGCCTGTCTGTTTTTACAGGACACTGCTGCCATCTTCCAACAAGGGGGTGAGCGGGATAGAAAGGGACGATGTTCTTCACTCTCTGCCTTCGTGTCAGTGCCCCACGGCAGCTCCCAGGTTGTGGAGCCTGAGGAGGGGGAGCGAGCCGGCCCCACCATCACCCCCTGGCGTTTGCACTCTGACCTTTGCCATGAGGGCCTGGGTACTTACTGACGCGCTAAGAACAGAGCAGGAGGTAAGACATGCAGAACTGAGAGCTGTGTGCTGGGTTGGTTCTGTCAGCAAGCACAGCAGAGTCCCAGGCACGGCTTGCTGCTTGGCAGAGACCCGGGGACTCTGTGTCCCCACCCGGGCCTTGTCTCTGAAAGGGTTCCACTCACCTGCTCTGTCAAGTCTGGACGCTCCAATTTTTTTCTGGAAGTTTCAGGGGCATCCACCTTTCTTCAGGCCTCTCAGAAACTAAAGGTATTTTTTTCCTTCCTCGGGAATTTCATAACTAAACTAGAAAAGCATGTAGTTGAGAATAAATAAACCCACTTTGTGTTACAAATGAGAGCTCAGACCAATGCATAGCTAACTGCCTTGGATGTTTTTGTCTGCTGATAATGAAAGTGATTTGAGTGTTTAAGCCTAAAAGTGAGATAAATATGAGAACAAGGAGTTATAATGTGTGCCCCTAACAGAGCCACACACTGGCGGGCACTGAGCTACCCTCCGCATAGCTAACATCCATCTGTCATCAGCGATATGCACTCCAACGCATCTAGCTGTAATTGTTCTGTTACTATTGCGCAGTTAGTTTTCACATTTGCCTCAGCAAATAATTAGAAACCATTTGAAAAGGATCCTTAAAAAAAGTCATCCAATTTGTACCCCACACTGCTCCCTCCCTGAGCCCAAGGAAAAGCTTTTCCCATTTCATCTTTTCCTTAAGTCAGATGGAATCATTTTCTAATGAAACAGACAGTAAAGCTTCTCTGTAATGGTAAACAATCTCTTAGATTTTTTCAAATCCTAATTTTCTTATGTTAAGGATGGCGTATAATATAAATACTTCCTTCAAATCCGTAATGTTCATTAGACAGAAGTACCATTCTGCCCCAAGTTAGAAACTGTCAAATGGGATGTGGTTTCTGTAATCATTTCATAGCAAATTTGGTCTTTCTATTATTTGAAAAAAGCACTTTTCAGCACACTTAAAAAAAACAGATGTCTAATCGAGGAAATATTATTTGAAACATTTAGCACAATAAGCATTAGCATTATATTAGTGCATATTTATTCCAAGCTATAAATTTTTAATTAATTCAATTGGAGTGAGTTTCTTATCTCATGGCATGTATTTCATAGTAAAATTGGGCGCTATTTATCTTCTTCCTACAGCTTCAGTAAGGAAAGTAAGATGTATCGATCATGTTTTTTTAAGGCAAGAGTTTTTTGATATATTTAAAAGCCTCCTCACTTTAGAATTTCATCTGTCAAAAAATTATTACATTTATTAAAGCAATGCTTTATATTAATTGTAAATACATTCATAACAGGAGAAAATTACATGAAGCAAGACACAAGCTATTTTAATGGCATATTTCACACTAAATATTAGGTATGCTTTTCATATGGTGTGCTATTATTATGAAAGTGTGGAGCCAGAGAATAAAGAATTAAATGAACAAAAGGGACAAAATCGTTAGAACTGAAGACACATAATTCATATGATGATCATATAATTGGAGAACTAAAAATAATAACTATAGTGAAGGAATCTCTTACATATCTCAAGCTCTCATCGTGAGATTTTTTTTTAAAAAGAAAAGTAAAAACTTTCGTTACAGGAATGATATTAGTATGAATATTCTTTTTCAATTGCAGTTTACATTCAATATTATTGTGTATTAGTTTCAGGTGTACAACATATCATATACTTTATAAGATGTCCCCCCTGATATTTCCAGTTCCTACCTGGCACCGTACATAGTTATGAGCGAGCATTTTTAAAGTCAATCTGCACTATAATATGATATATCTTTTCCACAAGTACCCCCGGAATATTTATAATGTGTTTATAGCCTGAGCCACAAATCAAATGCCAATATGTATGAGAGATTATAAAATGCGACAGCATTTTGGGGGGAATAACGAAAGTAATAATACTACAGATAAAAACCGCTAAAAGTGCCACCTGGATTATGTTTTTATCTAAATTATGGCCTAAGCTCATAGGTTTTGTTTGTTGGTTTGTTTGTTTGTTGTTCTTTTATTGATTAAGGTATTACATATGTGTCCTTATCCCCCCATTGTCCCCCCTAACCCCCCGCTCATGCCCTCACCCCCCTGTTGTCTGTGTCCATTGGTTAGGCTTATATGCATGCATACAAGTCCTTTGGTTGATCTCTCCCCCTTACCCCCACCCTCCCCTGCCTTCCCTCTGAGGTTTGAGCATCTGATCAATGCTTCTTTGTCTCTATATCTGTTTTTGTTCATCAGTTTATGTTGTTCATTATATTCCACAAATGAGTGAGATCATGTGATATTTGTCTTTCTCTGACTGGCTTATTTCGCTTAGCATAATGCTCTCCAGGTCCATCCATGCTGTTGCAAATTGTAAACGCACAGGTTTTTATTTTCTCTTTTTAGCAAGAAACTGTGTACGGATATAATGTCTTTGCCCTAGCAGCCTTGATCTAGTTATAGGTCTTGAATATAAATTCCCTGTGATTATTTTTGAGAATTTCTATGTGCATTAGTAAAAAATTAACTTCAAGTTGACCACATGTTTCTGTTCAAATTCCAAATAAGGACCCATCTAAACATCTACTCTGTGGCTGGCTGTTCTTATAAGTTAACGGCCTTCAACCTCATTTAGATGATCAGTATGCCTGACAAAATGTGTACACGTCCTAAGACCAGTTCCATCTCTCCCACCGTTCCTGCCACTCTATTTCCACAGCATGTCTACTCCGAATTTCATCATTTGAACACAAAGGGCATGTGGCAGCCGTGCAGTGGATTACTGGCCATGGGATTGAAACTCCCAGGCCAACCTGGTATGTATACATATATTTAGGAAGTGGGTTCCCCTAACCACTCTGAATTCCACTTACTTTACCTAAAAATGCAACTTGACAGAGCTGACGCAAGCCCTGCACACTAACTACCAGGGTTGTTTGCTGCTTCGGCACCTGAAGTTGGGGCTACTCTGCAGCTTATTTTTTATACTTTGATCTATATGGTCCTCAGCGTGGCTTAGACATAAGTCGTTAAAATCATTCATCACCAAAACAAACAAAAAATTACTCTTGGTCAAAAGTTTACAAAGGCCACCAGACAGCTCCCAATCTCTGCAGATGCCTGCGGACTTTCCCACAATTCCTCACTAACTCGCACTCATCTGACTTTCTAGAACATTAGTTACTGGGTCAGGCAACCTGGTTTTTCATGGCTGGTTTTCTTCTTTTAGTTTTTATATATATTATATACATCATGCAGGGTTAGGCAAAAATAGATTTACAGTTGTGAGTACACAAAACACAGTTTATTCTTGTATTATTATTTATTAGTTACTGTATTATTTTTCATACAAAATCTGTAAACCTAATTTTACCCCACCCGGTATATAGAGATATTATACTTATTATAAATTGTAAGTTCCATGAACATGGAGTTACCGTATATTAAAAGTAACATTCTGGTCAATTAGAAATTATAGCTTTGTCTGTGTCCTAGGGCGACATACAGAAGTTTATTTTCTTACAGTTCTGTAGACCAGAAGTTCAAAACCAAGGGATGGGCAGGCCACACTCCCTCCAGAGTCTCAAATAGTTATTTCTTACCTCTTCCAGCTTCCGGTGGCTCCAGACTAGACAAGACCTGTGGCAACAGGCTTCACATCTCTGCCCGCACCTTCACGCGGCCTGTCTCTCTGTCTGTCTTCTTTTGCTACAATGCCATCTCTCATCAGATGTAGAGCCCACCCAAGTAGCCAAGGAAGATCTTATCTCGAGGTCCTCTAATTATGTCTGCAAAGACCCTTTTTCCAAATAAGGTCGCATTCGCAGGTTCTGGGTGGACATCTCTCTGGGAACCAGCAGTCAACCCACTACAATGACGAAGAAAAAGGACCATTCAAAAATATGTTTGTGCCAAGTTTTATGGTGGAGTCCCTCAGAGTCCTTCTCCTGTTCTAAGCTCTAGCTGAGTTGCAGAGGGAAGCTGAGTAGAGTATACGTGATGGAATAGTAAGGAGTGTTATTGTTCTAATTTTAACACAAAACAAGTCTGTTTCCAAATGAAATCAAATTTAGTTCAGATAAAATTGCACTCCCTTTGGATATGAGATTTTTTTTAACCCTATCAGCCTAGTGGGGGGGAAGGGGTGGGGGGGAAATGTGCTTCTAATCCTGTAAAATCTAAACCAACTTCTCTCCATATCTTATGTCAGCTCCTTAAGAGTAAAAACTTTCAGAGGAGACAAAACAAAACAAAGGAAGAAATAACCACTATAAATCATTCTTGGATTTTTTTAAATGACTTTTCTGTCAAATACAAACACACAGTTTGTATATCTATGTACTCAGACAGCTTCAGATTCACAATTTAACAAATTTCACAACTAATCCTGGAATGAAAGTATTAAAATCTAAAGCTATGATATCTTAATACTTGGTTACAAGATTGGCTAAGCAAGTTTCCAGAACACCTTCATTCTGAGTAAAAGTGTTTGTATCTCACGTAGCTGTATCAAGAAAAAGTCCCTTTGGAGGCCCAAGGAAATCCTATGACTGCAAAATCCAACCCATATAAATGCCCAATTTAACGTGAATTTTGTAATTGTATCATGGTTGTAAGATCTTAAAGGTGATAAGTAATTCGCAATCCACTTAAAAAATAATCACCCCTAAGTCCCTCCCCTCTCTACCCCTGAATCCTTCTGATTACTTTTGCAAAATTCCAATTACAAGCAAATCATTGTTCCTGGAGTTCCTTCAATAATGGATTAGATTTGGTTTGATTAATTCTTGAGGCCTACTTTCTACAGAGGCTGTTCATTGATCAGATGTTACCCCTGGGGCCCAACAAAACCTGTTCTACATGATGGCCATTCTAATACCTATTCTTCTAATTTCCTGCCCACATTCCCCTTTAAACCAAGACAAATATACCCAGATCCTTCATTATCTGGTTTGTTTTTTTATTGTTGACTTTAAACTAAATGTCCATTAGCTATTCCTCCAACAAAAAAGAGTTTATTCCAGAAAAAAAGAGAATCACAAAATAAATTTGCAACCATAATGAACCCCCTTCAAGTTTGCTAAAGAGGAAATTCTTGTATAGGGGGAGAGAGAAAGTCAGGAGCTTGTATAAACAAAGAGTTCTTCCTGTAGGGCTTTGTGATCAACATAGGATGTCAGAGCTCTGCCTGCAGCCCCTCTGTGGTCTTTAAGAGAAGTTCCCCAGGTTTGATAATCTTCTCTAACAAGACTTATGGCACTGAAGAGGCAATAGGCTTTCTACAAGGAAAAGCCTCTGTCCAGTTGGAAGATATACAGATAATAACTAAAATCTATATATATAAAAGCCTAATATGCTAAGTGTCCGACCGGTCAGTCAACCATTCGCTCAACTAGTCACTATGATGCACATTGACCACTAGAGGGCAGACTCTCCGAGTGGTAGGTTAGCTTGCTGCTGGGGTCCGGTCGATTGGGACTGGGCAAGATGGGCCGGACACACCCTGGAGCCCTCCCATGGTCCCTCCCCAGCCTCTAAAATATTTCTTCTAATTAATTTCCTTTCAATGTGCATGAATTCATGCACCGGGCCTCTAGTATATTTATATCCATGAGGCTGGGAAAGATGTATGACATGTGCACATCTCCAATGGCTCATTAGACTATTTAGAACATCCAGGGGCAGTGTGCATGGGCTTTCCTGGGCTGTGCTTTGGATAGTGGGACAAGAGAGGTAGGCACTTCCCACAGCCTTATTAATACCCTCCCCCCAATATTTGTTCAGAGTGCTCTCATTTTGTCTGTAGACCAATGGTGTAAGGCATGGACAGTAGTTAGGAGAACACATTTTTGAGTCTCAGGTAGGACTGGGTTGTTATGGGGCCCAAACCAAAGATTTCTCTTTTTACAAAACCAACAATTGTTGGATTTCCAATTGTGTGTTTCCTTTCCAGAGTCCAAATGTTGGGCTTGTCTAGCCAGTTTTTCTAAGTGATCAATTGGAGAAATATCCCTTTGGACCATGACAGAGGTTTGACTGGGTCTGGTTCCTTGAAGGACATAAACAAAAAAGGGGTGCTGATGTTTACTTGAGATCCCCACTATTGGAGCTGTTTTAGTCTTCCCAGGCAGGGGCTGCTGTATAGCAGTGGGGTGAGCCCACAAGTGTCCATAGCTCAGGGGTCAATAAGTACACGCAGAGTTCCACCCCCAGTTAAGAGGGAGGATTGGGGAGAGGCCCTGCATTTCCTCGGAGCCCCATCATCGGGAGTTAGGAGAACATGGGAAAGGCTGGTTAGAAGACTGAAGCCCTCAAATTTGTGACAATCCCTTTCCCTGGCTCTTTGCAATAACAGCAGGAATTAGGTTTTTAGTTTCATATAGGGAATTTTATTTGCCAGAGTTTAAAACTAGGAATGTCATCAGTCTTACTTCTAAGTGGCTCATTTAGTGCATGAGCATGTTGATTGACCACATTATCTAAATCTTGAGAAAACACAGTTTTCTATTCTACGTTGATCAGCTTTTCATTCCACTTTGGTCCTTTTGACTAAAAGGGAAAAGGCAAAGTTCAGTTCATTAAACAGAAGGAGTTAAAGGCTACCTGATGGGAATCAATGTCTGAAGAAAGATGAAAAATCTCTTTGAAAACAATCTGAAGTTAATTATAATAATCATCAACAGGTTCATCCGACTTTTGTGCACAAGCCTGAATTTTATTCCAATCAACAGGCTTTGGAAAGGTTACTGTAATTGCTCAGTGAAAGTCTCCAGTGAGTGTTACAACACTTTGCCAAAAATTAGGAGTTTGTATTTCTAAATCCCTTTCAGGGTATTTCTATCCAGCAAGCTTCATCCAGTGTTTGGCTTGGCTCTTGCCTACATGCATGTGGACTAAATGACATAAGTCAGAAAACCCAGGCTGGTGGGTTTGAAGGACTGTGACATTTCTCTTATCAAAACCCTGAAGATTCCCCGTTACTTTGGGAAATTCTTTGACCAAGGCTCGTAGTTCAGCTTTAATGTACAAAATTAGGAGTTTATCCTTTTGATCCTCAGAAGACTTCACTTTAAAGGGGCAGGTACTGACATTTCGGAGGAGGAGGGAGTGGGGAAAGATTCAGAGGATGTGCAGGAGGAGGGTACAGAGGCAGAGCCTGAGACAAAGGAGCCCGGGGGGGCTGGAGGGAAGGTGATGAAGATGAGGAACAGGAGGCTTCAGGAGCCATTTTCTCTTTGCGTCAACATTTCAGTTTACCTTAAAACTTTATATTGCAAAGAGGCTGCTTCAGACTCCTGGCACCATACGGAAGCCTCAAAATACCAATCAAAAAAGTATTCCATTCAGTTTTGCCAGTTTGAGAGCTATGATGGTCTGATTCAGTTTTTAGAAAACTCCCCATGCTGGTCGTTGGTATTCAAGTTACCATCATGCTCTGCATAATGACCTTTTGGTCAATGACAGACCACATATAGGACAGTGGTCCCATGAGATTGCAGTGGAGCCAAAAAGTTTTTCTTGGTTAGTGATGTGACAGCTGTCATGATGTCATAGCACAAAGCATGACTCGCATGTAGATATCTTTTTATGACATATTGGAAAGTTTAGAAGAAGCCTACAAAAATACTCCCAAAACAGAACATAGCATAATGTTTCATATTTTAAAGCTCATTGTCTACTAGTCACTTTTGAAAAACAACTGTATATTTTGGTTCTTAAAGGTTATATCACAAAGGTATACTCACAATACGTGTTGAGCTATTGTGACTCAGCCCCTCAAGAATCTGGAGGAGAGCAGTTGTTGAATGACTTGTGTAGAGTCAGCAAATGTGTTGGTAGAGTGACTCTATCATTTTCTTTTATGCAAATAAGCCGATCAGAAATATGATAATGGAGATACACCTGTCCAGTGGGAAGGCTTTGCTCAGTAGTTGCATATGAGGGCAATGTCAATGCTATTCTTAAGTATGCGAGGGTCATGTCTTGCTTTCACATTCCTCCTTGACATGCCTGTGTTGAATCCTCAGCCTAAAGAGCACAATCTGAAAAACAACAAACTACACTGAGAATTGCCTAGGGTTTTAAAGGCTAAAATGCCTCAGTGCTGCTGGGCTTTGCTGGAAGTCGGTGAAAAATGTTTTCTTACTATTTATTCCCAGCAGTACAGAAACGTCAAGGTATCTCTGGCTGGTTTGCTCTTACACCTGCCCTCCCACCCCCAACGGGGCCTACATTCAGTGAAAGCCAGCCCTCGCCCTCCTCATCTTGTTCACAGCCTTCGGTTTTAAGAACTACTTCACACTGAACTTCACCGTGTGACACCTTCACATCCAGCTACGTCTTGGCTTCTTATCTTGTATCTTGTCTCTGGCTTTGTCCTTATCCCAGGCATCTGATCCCTGATCCCACCCTGTGTCCCTTCTTCTTCTGTGAAATCTGGGTGAAAACTCCCTGGAAATAAATGCCAGGTTCACGGAGGCTCCAGTGACATTTGTCCTCTTGCTGTCACCCACAGCAGTCTGCACTGAAATCCCATAACAACACGTTCTCTTATTTCACTTAGGTTTTGTGCCACGTACTAGAAAAGCAGCTCAGATGCATTATCTTGTTAAATATTCATGTTTGCTCTTGGTATGCTATTTAAAGTCAAGAAAACTCATATGAGGTCACAAACGAAAGGGTGACATAATAAATACTCAAAACTTGGTTATTCTGACTCTGAAGCTCTGGCCGTTAGACCGGGGTTTGCTGTGGGAATGCGTTGGTCTTCCTGACTCCAAGCACACTTCCCACACGGGAGGCAGGTTCTGAGGGAGGGGCTAGAATGTGGAAAGACAGATGAAGTACAGAGCGCCTTCAGCAGATGGGAACCTAGGAACAAGGCAGTTGTTAGGACGCTCCCTTCTTTCGTTGTTCCTGGAGTAGACCTAAGATAAAAGTGAGTGATGGAGCCACCCTGAGCGGTCAGGAGATAAGCGTGAAGGGGAATGCAGCTCGCAGACAATTCCTTTGGGGTTGCAAGTTCATCTGAAAAATAACTGTGTTTCAGTCACCTTAACAATAGATCAGCCTAGAGAGAGAGAGAGAGTAGATACATTCTTAAGTGACCAAGTGAATAGGCCATGTTTATAACTGCGGTTTTTGTATACCATATCTGTGTCTATCTCAAAAACGCTGGCGAGTGAAGTCAGCATTAAGTTACAGTTCTTGACCTCTAGATTTATAAGTGTAGATACATCCCAAATTCTGAAATTCCTTTCTTTTATGCAAGGATGGGTCAGGACCAGAATATTACAAAGGACATTTATCTCTCCATTCTGGATGAGCAATCATTCATTGTCATACTAGTTTATCAATTAATAGTGATCAGTCATTAGTTCCAGATGATTCTAAAATACCTGAAGTAAGTATCAGACCTGAGAGTTTTGCTGAAGATGCTGGAATCGAAGCACAGCATGAAGACCAGCTCTGGACTCAGCTTTCTTAGCCTTTCCCACCAGCTCGGTCATTCCCCTGGGGCCATCCAGCACGCATAGCTTTCCAATGCGAGAATGGCTAAGTGATAGAACCAGAGCTGGGGCCCAGGGAAGAGGCTGAGACTTAAGGAAGAGAAGACAATGAAGATAAAATGGAGATAAACCTGGGGAGAAAGATGCAGGAAAAGATGGTGGTGGAGAAAGGAACACAAAGAAATGTAACTCCAAGGAATACGGTTAAATTTTCATCACAAAGGTCCCAGAGTTTAGCAGCTAAAACGGAATTGACAGCTCATTCAATTATTCTTTCATTCACTTTTTTTCCTAATTATTTATCCAGTGAGAGGTCCTGGGCACTATGCCAGACACACATGTTAAGCGAAACAAAACTGGTTTCTGCTGTCAACGGCGCTTATACTTCAGTGAGCGAGATGAATGTCAAGAACCACGACGGGTCTGAGATTTTACTCCAAACGCTGAAACAGCCAGCCCTGGTTTCATGCCTGCTGCCTGCAGAGCCGTGGCCGGTGTTGCTGGACAGGAACCCCAGCTCAGGGAGATCCCCGTTTATAATGGGAAGCAAGTAAGATTCCCAGGTAAAATGTAGGACGCCCGATACAATTTGAATTATTGATTAGTAAGAGATATTTTCAGCTTAAGTATATCCCAACTAATGTGTGTGATATCCTTATACTAAAAAATGTTGTTTAGCTCAAATTCAAAGTTACCTGGGTTTCTATATTTTTATTTAGCAAATCTGGCCCTTCTAGGCCTGCCGGACTTCTGCCCCTGCGAGACACACGGCCTCTACTTTCCAAGGCCAGTCATTCTCTGCACACACCTTTTTGAAGGTAGGTGGGGACAAAGGCAGGAGACTCTGCTCCGAGGTTGTGCAGAAATGTAAAGACTCATTAATACCAGGCATTAATCAGATGAAAACCCAGTACACAGTTTTCGCTTGAGATCAAAGGCGCAAAGGAATTTGAAGGGTACTGTTAGAAAGTGACCCCAATATGCTAAAGGCATACTGTTAGGTAGCTCCACTAAATATAAGTTACACTCTGCATTACGTTCTTCCAATGAGTTCTTAGCTAATTACCAAAGCAAGTCTCCGCTGTAGCTGCCCCCGTCACCCCCACTTACACAAGTCTTATTCCTATTCTACACCTACGGCGATTAGATTAACTCAGCCATATATTTGCTAGCAGAATAGGGTTAGAGTCTGGGCTAAAGCATTCTCCCTCTTCAAAACGTGTGATGGATTTGTCCCTGTGATCACCTCATTATGCTGGTCTTTTCCCTGACTGATTGATTTCACAGAGGAGAATCAGGTCCCATTATTGTCAGAGAGGACAGAGATTGGATCGCTACTTCAGCTTTCCCCATCGAGCGTGGCCCTTGGAGATCAGCCAGAAACTGTGTGCTGAAGTGGCCTGTTCTGCTTTTGATCTGTGGGCTTTAAAAGGTCTCAGTGGTGGTACTTTCAGTTGGCTTGCAAACAAACCCCTCGTCTTAAAAACCTGCTTGTCCCATAGGGTTATATTTTGAATACCTGCCGAAACATTTTAAATTCTACATTTATCACATCGTGTGCATAACTATGTTAGATTCTGCTTGATTAACTCATCGTATTAATTTATATTAGTTGTTAGACAATTGAAGTGCCACTTACATGTTTAACGGATCTGATTAAACGACACTTGCTGATGTCCATAGAGATTGTGTGCTAATTTCCTTTTCTTTATCATGAACCCGCTTATACTGTGCGCTCCCAAATTGTGCATAATTTGGATCCCTTCCCACTTTCTGCAGAAGAAAAAGACAGAAGTTAGAAACTTGTTTATACCTGTAATCCTATATAATGAAAAGGCTAAATATGCAAATAGACTGAACAGCAGAACGACCGGTCGCTATGACATGCACTGACCACCAGGGGGCAGATGCTCAATGCAGGAGCTGTCCCCTGGTGGTCAGTGTGCTCCCACAGGGGGAGTGGCACTCAGCCAGAAGCCAGGTTCATGGCTGGCTAGCACAGCAGTGTTGGTGGGAGCTTCTCCCACCTCCGCGGCAGTGCTAAGGATGTCCGACTGATGGGGCCTAAGCCATCAGTCAGACATCCCCTGAGGGCTCCCAGACTGAGAGAGGGTGCAGTCCAGGCTGAAGGTCCCCCCTCTGAGTGCACAAATTTCATGCACCAGGCCTCTAGTATCATATAAAACACTGCCCTTCTAGATACCATAGAGGGTGTGACATCTTCCTTTCTGGTTAGAAGACATAGAGCTTGAATACTTTTTGAAACTGGATTTGTGAATAGGCTTTCCGTGTGTAAACGACTCATAACTTACAAGGAGACAAGCAGATTTCAGCAGGACATGACATGTGCAAGGAGCAGGTGCTGCCTCCTGTTCTCCTCACACCTCCCTGGTTTTGTGGGATTAGGCCAACCAGGCCTGCTTCTGGGGAGAACTCAGCCCCCTCCACTGGGAGCTGCAGTCTCCTCTGCAGTCCACCTTGTGCACAAAGCACGCCACGAACCCCGAGGCTATGAAATCATCTCCTAATCACTGTCCAATGCGGCCTGTTGCCTCAGCTGCTATCGTTGGCCTCCTTGACTGGTTCATTCATTAATCCATCCCTTCCACAAATATTGACTGGGCCCAGCAGGTGCCTGGTGCCTTTCCAGCCTAGAGAGATAGGAGTTCTTATTCCTTATTGCTCTTAGCTTCTGGACACCATCTTCTCATTTTTCTTTATTATCACTGCTCCTTCACAGATTCCTGAACTGCCTCCCTCCCCTCCTGTGCCCACCCACCAAATAAATGTTGGCATCGTTTACACACCTTTTTTCAATTCTTCCTTTAACCTATATATTCTCTCCAAGCTTTCATTTATTCCATGATATCCGTTCATTCATTTCAGGCATCGTCTAGCCACAAATGACTTTGGCATTCAGGTCACTGGGGAAAGTTGTTCTCCTGATCTGACACAAATTTTCAAACACTCTACTCATTACCTTCAGAGTGCCACCATCTTTCTAAAATATTTTTTAATATTTCCCAAATCAACTTCTCAGCTTTCTCTTCTGGGTTTCCCATCTCTATTAACCAATTCACCAGATTCCAATTGTTTAACTTGGAAGTTTAGCCATATTCGCTGCCTCCTTTTCCCTCATAGTCCCCACCAAGTCAGCAGCACAAGGTTCTCTTCAAGGTCCTCTCCAAGCCTGTGGCTCCCCTTGCAGCCTCCCCCTGAGCTGTCGCTGGGACCCCCCAACCCACAGCTGCTGTCCCCCAGCAGGTGTCCCCTGAGCCAGCTCAGGTGTCCAGCAAGGACATGTGGAAAATTAGTATCCATTTTGGAGGACCCCTTCCTTGTAATTTTTCCTCTTTGGGATTCTCTCCCCAAATTCCAGCTGCTTCTGTACCCCTGAACTTGGACTCCTGTGTCCTGTAATCTCCCTCAGGCTCTGTGTCCTGGTCCCCAGGGAGAGAGCAGGGGAGCTGGGCTCCCCAGGGATGATCACAGCCTTACACTGGCTGCTATTTGTTGCCTAAGAGAATTGCTTCATTCTTTTTTCCAATTCCTATCGTTAATGCTGGCAGGAGAAAACGTCTGATTCCGGATACCGGGTGAGGCCTGGGACTGGTTATGGCAGCCACTCTCACTTTTCATAGCTAAATATAACTTCATCTAAGTGCAATGCATCTGCTGATATTGCTGATTAGTAAATGGCAAATATTACAAATTAATGTTTTTCTATGAAAAACGAAGATGCAGTTTTATTATATCCCTTCGAAATACACAACTCTCCTCTCCTGTTGTCACCATGTTAGCTGTGTAATTAGTACTTTGTTATTATTTTAGCTGGGAATAGAGGCCTTCTCCTTGCCAGGAATTGCCTTCAACACGGCCAATTTCCATTTAGGCATTCGTGTTCCTTACAGTTTCCTCTATGAGACAAGGTCTCTCTGTTGCTAAAAATAGAAATTCAATTCAAGCAAATCCAAAGGCACGGAAACATGTCTGCTCACGCAAGTGCAAGCAACAGGGGCACCTACAACACCACCACAGGGCACAGGGCTTCGGTCTGCGGTCGTTGGGTTTCGCCTCTTTGGCTTTCTCTCCAGTCGGCTCTGCTCCACAAAAAGCCACGACCCTTCATCTCAGGCTGGCGAGGCGGTGGGAAGAGTGTTTTTCCCAAATGCTCTGGGAAGTAAGTTCATAGTAGGACTCTATATGGTTGTGTAGCCACTACTCAATCAGAGATTTTTAAAAGAAGTGATGCCAAAAAAATAAAAGGAAAAAGCCATATCTTTGTCAACTGATGAGTTAGAATTGCTAATTAATTACAATGCCCTCTATACTAATAGATTGGAATTAATTAAAAAGGTGTAAGTACCATAAAATAGAAACTAATATCAGATTAATTAAAATTGCAGCTAATTGGAGAAGGAGGCTTAGATTAGTAGCCGAGTGGCCTTCATGTCACTCTGCCAAAGACCAGTGCCAACTGGTGTCAATTGTTCTGAAAAAGAGAGGGTTGAGAGCATCCATCTCTCATCTCCACTAGTCCTCCTCCCCAAGACCTGGTCCGTCTTTGGGAGGAGAGAGGGAGGGAACAAAGACAATGCAAAATAACTGTCCCAGGGTCTTTATCCTGCGATGAGGGAGGGAAGGTGAGGAGGTTGGCTAAATGTCCCCGTAGCACCCGAACAGAAAGCAGTAAGCACATCAGTGTAAAAGTTGGCTGAAGCTAAGGGATACGTAGACGTCGCTATGTGTTTCATTCTTTCTGTCCTCACACAGAAAAAAATATTGGGTATTTAGTATAATTCTATTCCTTCGACTGGCTGTTCTGGAGCAAATGTTAGAAACTGACACTAATGGCTAAGACTGAGAAAAGAGCTTTATTACCGACGGCGACGATGCTGGGGCACAGACTGTAATTTGGCTAAGTCAAATAATCATGATGAGGTAAGTAAGTATCTTCATAGCACAATAATGCTGATTTTAATGGAATTATACAGGCTTCGGAATTACGGCTCCACTAAGCAGCAATATTTTAGAAAAGTTATTAACTTGTAATGAATGCACAATTAAAGATCGCTCCTATTGAATAGCTCAAATGTCTTTAAAATTAAAATGCATTTCCCACATAAGAAATTGCTAGTTCTTTAAATATTATTAATTTTAAACTGGTAGTTAATTTAAAATGAATAGCAAATTAAAGATACTATTGTATTCATTGTTATTGAGTGTTAGTTTATCAAATGTGTTGAAATTTTAATAGCATAAAGAATGATTTTCCTCATTCTTTAAAGCACATTAACTACAAAAGAACTATGAAAAATATGTAAACAGGAAAGAAACAATAAATTCCACAGGTGAGCCTCTCTTTGGAAGATGAATATATATATATTTTGGTCCCCAAATTAATATCAAGAAAAGAACTTCATGGATAAAGTTTCTGTGACTTCACACTTTCAATGTTTAAATTATAAATAGACATACCTATAAGTAATTAAGTGTTGATATAAAGAAAATTAATAAATACATGCCCTCAGCCAGTTCAATAATCTATAATTTTCACTTGCAAAGTCAATTCAATGGTGAATTCAATCCAATATTTATTTTTCAAAAAACAGTGATTGAAAGAAACATATTCCCAATTCCACATCAAAATATTTTTATGTGAAATCAAATTAAACTTTTTAAATTTGAAAAACTACAAAAACATTTAAAATGTGACCTGTGAAGGTATAAAAAAAATGAAATTTTCTCAACTCAACAATTGATGACATATTGTCATGTTGTGTTAATATACTACAAAAAAACCTCCCTTTTACATTAAATTTATGCCACTATTGACTAGCTTTAGCTTTTCTTTATTAACATATTTTAATTACTGAAGATGAATTGACTATTTCCCAGCTATTAATTACATATATGAGCTAAATCAATGACATGTGGTCTCGGAATATATAATCTATTTCTTCTCTTACTTCTCAATATGAAGCTTTCATTCCCCTTTCCTATTCTTGCTTCTTATATCAACTTTATATTGCTAAGTAATAGCAATAAAAAGATGGTTTAAAGTCCCAGTTTACACTGTACTTTAAGGTAGTTTACATAGTGTTATCATTGGCATATGACTCTATATTAGAAAAAAGTCAAAACTTTACAGAACAAACTAGAGGCCAATGAACCTTATGACCAATCAAAATAAAGAACTAGAAGAGTTTGGGTGTAGTCCTATACCTTTACATACCTGAACTCACATTCAGTGTTCTGTCCATGACAAGAGCTGCTTCCTTGCTTAAGTTTAGTGGAGACATTGTAACATATAAACCTTAAATTATATTTTCCTTGACTAACCTATATTCAGTAAACAAGCTGACTATAAGAATGGTAAGGTGAAATAATAGCTATTTTAGATATAATCTCAGCAATGACTGGAAACCATGTGGCTACGGGTTTGTTGCATTGATGACTAACAATGAGAAAACGAGTTTCTGGAATTACTCTCAGATAGAAACAAATATATGACCACTAGGAAGAAGACTTAGAGACCTGGGACAGGTGACGAGAATTCTGGTAACACCCATCACTCTTTCCAATGTCTACTAAAGCCGATGGATTAATATCCAAGTGACTTACATACTCTTCAAATGAGTCCATGGACATATTCTCAAAAACATTTGTGGAAACTTGGTGAAACTTAGAAGTGCTACAGGTTAGAAGTTTGGCAAATAATTATCACACTTGGAAAAGTTGGGCAGAGATTGTGCTTACTGCTGCTGGAGCATAATATCCCTTCCTTTCTAAGGAACACATCATTAAAGATGAAAGATGGTTCCTCGGAGAAGGAGGTGAACATAGACCCACAAAGAACAAATCATGTCAGACAAGGCATTTGTGGACAAGATTTAGAAAAGTGTAATATCGAAGTGATGGATTAGTAGCTGATTGAAAAACTCAACCCAAAGAGGTGATTAATGGACAAATGTCAAATGTGTAAAGACTGGTGCCCACACAGTGCCACTGGCTTTATCCTTGGCCATGTCCTTTCCAAAATTTTATCAATCATTTAGATAAAAATATGAAAGGCATGACTAGGGCAAGGCTATCTAGCAATTATGCAAAATGACTAATTAAATAATAGAAGATTTAGATGATTCCTTTAAAAAATCAATTCAGAAATGCAACTACCAAAAAAAAGTGATTATGTAATCTTCAAAATATAGAAGGACAGTTATTTAAAACAAGGAAAATAGCAGCCTTTTTCAATTCTCTAGTGAAACTAGGACGCTGAGAAATCTGCATTTGGTTTGTGTTGCACACTTTAAAAGAAAATGTAAGATTTAAAAAAAAAATGGAAAAGAGGGCAAAAAGGAACATTATGCTATATGAAAACAGTTTTAATAACAGAGGTTTTTTCAGGCAATAACATTATGCTGACTGGTCAGTGACAGCTTATCAGATGCCCTGTATTTATTGTGAGCTGATGTGTCAACAGAATGAAGAATGGTACCTACAACCCACTGGGAGACAGATTTATATTCCAGCAGCTGATGAGTCCACAGTCGTGAGCAGACCCGGGAGGCTGTGAGGACCCGCCTCTGTTCCTGTTCATGTGAAGGCCAGGCGGCCATTTGGTCGGTAGTGGGATCTACGGGAAACATGAGTTGCAGAGAGAGGGCGTTTATTTTACTCCTTTAAAGGGAGCAAAGGGCCAGATGCCCATTGATGGCACAAGGCACCTAAGGCAGAGTGGGCTGTTCTTTTGATCACCAGATGGCAAACGAGGAACCGGGGTGGGTGGCAGTGGCGGGGCTGGACTGGGGACTGGCGAGCAGGCGGAAGATGGCCCTGATCACAGGCTAGGCCTAGGGACCCTACCCACGCATGATTTCGTGCACTGGGCCTCTAGTTATGGAATAAAAACTTATATGGGAATTAGACTTTATATAGCTGTAAAAACATTTTGGAAATAATGAGTGACAAAGGGTTAGAAGTAAGACACCCCACAGCCCTGAGGAGGAAGAACTAGTTGGAATCTGGTGGATGGTGAGTACCCTTCCTGCTGGAGTGGCAGGGTCCAGGTGCTGGTGTGGCTCTCCCCTCCCTGAGTTCCAGGAATCTGGTGTTGGCCTGGACCCGTTACCAACTGTAAGAGGTAGCAGAGCAATGAGGACCAGTGTTGTCGCTTGTATTAGTGGGTTGCATTTGATACTAGCAAGATGGATCATGAAAAAAGAAGAAAGAAAGAAAGAAAGAAAGAAAGAAAGAAAGAAAGAAAGAAAGAAAGAAAGAAAGAAAGAAAGAAAGAAAGAAAGAAAGAAAGAAAGAAAGAAAGAAAGAAAGAAAGAAAGAAAGAAAGAAAGAAAGAAAGAAAGAAAGAAAGAAAGAAAGAGGAAGGAAGGAAGGAAGGAAGGAAGGAAGGAAGGAAGGAAGGAAGGAAGGAAGGAAGGAAGGAAGGGGGAGGGAGGGAGAAAGGGGGAGGGAAGAAGGACTCACAAATGAGCTGATGAGTGTAAAAAGAGAGAACAGACAAAGAAGAGCATCAGCAACAACAGGGCAGCATTATCAACAAGTAAATGCTAAAAAATTTGAAAACGTGGATAAAAATGGTAGATTTTAGAAATGCATGTGTCAACATTGGCACAAAACTGCCTATAAAACCTGAATAACCAATTAAAGAAATTGAAAGGGTGTTGAAAACCTTCCCATGCCCCTAAAAGCCCCAGAACCTGATGATTTAATAGAAAAATTTTACCAATTAAAAAAAATTCCTATCTTATGCAAAAGAGAAAGTGAAAAATAACTATAGCTGCCAATTTCAATTTTTGACTCTAGTGTAACCTGAAAAGAGGTAATGACAGTAGAATGTAATTATCATTTTGACTATGAATATAAATATAAAAATCATAAATAAAATATGATAATCATGATAAATTTATGATAATCATAAATAAAATCTTAACTAAATATAATAACAAATGAAATGAAATGCATTCTTAATAAATTGAGGTTATGTCAGGAATTTCAAGATGGTTAAAAAAAATGTAATTCACTACATTAATTAAAAGAAATATAGTTATTTCTAGCAATGCAGAAAAAAAACCTGTTTAATACCTTATTAAAAATTAAACCAACAAATTAGAAATAGAAAATCTAACTCCCTTAGTCTTGCATGGATTTTATATTAGATAGACACTAAGTAGAAGATAGATAGAAAGATGGGTAGATGAATAGATAGGTGATGGATAGATAGACAGAGAAAATAAAACCATTCCCTTCAAAATTAAAGGCAGGACAAACATGCCCCATCTCCCCCACTATTGAGCATAGTGTGCAATTCCTGGCCAATGTTATAGAGAAAACAAACAAGGGCTGTGCAGCCTGGAAGGAAGGAGATTGAACTCCCATTAGTTCAAGATAATACAGTCGTCTGTCTAATTGAAAACACCAACAGAAATAGCGGACAACCTCCTTGAACAAATTAGCGAGGTCAGAAATGTTTCCATCTTTTTAACTATAAAAGTTTGGTATACTGGCAATTTTAATTCAGAAAACATAAGATGCCATGTAGTGAAGCAATAGAATTACAAACTAGGAAGTTATTAACCAAGAAGATGCATGAACACCACAGAGAAGACGTTGCAGCAGCTTAATGGCCCTTGCCATTGATAAGAACTCGTCATTTTCAACTGGAAACTCTCAGAAACTTCATCTAAACTTCATCTCAACTAAGTGTACAGTGTCTCAAATAGCTGTGTGCGTAGCTAAGTACCTGGAAGATATTCATGAAAAAGAGGAGATGTGACTTATCTATATATATAAAAGCCTAAGCGACCGGAACAACCGGTCGCTATGACATGCACTGACCACCAGGGGGCAGACACTCAACGCAGGAGCTTCCCCCTGATGGTAAGTGTGCTCCCACAGCGCTGCTCAGCTGACCCACCCATCCCAGCGGCCCTCAGGCCCAGCGGCAGACACTCACTTCCTCAGTAGTCCTGCAGGTCCTATCTCCGGAGAATGGGCCAGGCACCCACAGACCAGAGCCACCAGCATAATCCTGACAGCACCGCTGGCCTCCTGGAAGTCGGCCTCAGGCACTTCCCCTCCCTAGATGCTCCGCAAGGAAGAAAGGATATAAAAGCTGCCGCCGGGTGGCTCCCAACAACCAGCGCGAATGTCAGTGGGACAGATCCAGATCCTGAGCCAGCAAGGGCATCCCACCACCCACCCAGAGGGCCAATCGTGTCCCGGCCTCCCCACACACACACACATACACACACACCGCTCAGGACACCACCCACACACAAATTCGTGCACTGGGCCTCTAGTCAGAAATAAAACACATTTAAAGCAATAGTATTAAAAAGTGCATATTATCATTGGAACAAAGAGAAACGTGGAACAATACAGACATTTCAGGAAAGCATACAGAATAACAGATATCTCAAAGACAAGTCCGGGAGAACATGAATATACTATACTCTGAAGATGATAATACAATTCAATAGGGGACATATATATATTAATAAATAAAATTGAGGAAGTCTGAAAAAATAAAACTGGATTCCTGTCTCTTACTTCCTATTAATTTTTACTTCCACATAATTAAAAAACTAAAAGTGAAAGGTGAAATCTCCCCAGAATGTAAACGTGCAGTTGTATGCTAAAAAGGAGTGAGTAGTCGTCCCTGGTGGGGAAGGGATGGGGTGGAGAGGGGGAGGCTGAGTTTTGATATTCCTGGTAGACTCTTTGGACCCTTCTTTCCATCATCTATCCCAGCCCTGCTGTGAGTTCCTGATGCCCCCTCTCCCCCCTTTCCCTGGGTACTGAACTCTGCTTACTCTGGCTCCCCACAAAAACTCGGGTTTCAATTGTCTCTGCACTAAACAGTTACCCTTGCCCATCTGCTCTCCAGCATCCAAAGTTACTTGGCCATAGATCGATGGCTCTTCTCAACTGATCTCTCTCCTGACGTGAAATTATTTACCCTGATATGGTTTTAATCAATGCTAAAATCAGATACTTTGTTACACAAAATATTAAAGTTTCTCATCTTTACGCAGACCATTTAAAAATGTTCTTAGTGGAGACGTTTCAATATTATCCACAATGTGTTGGATTATTTCCATTCGAGTCCAATTAAAATACAGACATAATTTTTTTTAATGGAAGATGCACGTAAATTCTGTATGTCAATCTCTTTTTACACGTTTATTGAACTCGCCCGAATATTAAAGTGCTCTAAACAGCCAGGTAATCAGAGTGGATAATATGTCCTTGTCACACAACTGTCTTGCATTGATTTCACTTAAGAGCGTGAAAATTATACTAAAAATATCTGCCCTTCTTTTTCATTACAATAACCTTGGGTGACATAGATGGGCCTGCCGAGGTAACACGTCTCGCTGTGGGGTTCCCACCCTTATGATGACGACAGCAGAAACGCATTCCTGAGCTGGGCCCTGACCCACTGAAGGAGCAGCAGGCGGGGCTTGGTAACAGATAATCCTGTGAGCAGACGTGCACCATTATTCAATTTAGCTTTCAAACGCTGCCTACAGAAGAGGGGGGAAGATCAAATAACTGGAGTTAGGGAACATTTGCACTTTCCAATTCGAATGCTTGCAATTATCCTTCGACAGAGAACCAGGCGAGATCACAGACTCACTGCCTGGGGTCACAGAGGCTGCCCCGCTCTAGGCAGACCGCCCTGCCGGCCCGGCTCACCCTCCTGCCTGGCTGTTTCTCCCCAAGTCCCGAGCTTGGGGGAGCTGGCAGTGAACGCCAGGGTCTCGTGGAATTGGGGGTTTGTTTTCTCTCTTCAGACTCCTTGGGGAGACAGAGGAAACCTGACATCTAAGGGATCTCTGTGGAGTGACTTTCTATGCGGATTTTTAAAGAAGATTTAGTCTCCCAGTCTGTTCCCTCTTGTCAACCCGCCTCCTGGGTTCCGGGCATGTTGGGGAAGCCACTAGGCATATTCACAATGGGGCAATACTAACCCTGTGTTCCTGAGGCCTGTTATAGAAGGTACCCGCTCAGCCTCCGACTCGGGCGACTTAATACTCACAGAAGGCCTAGGAGTCGGGAAAGTAATTGTTCAGACTTGACAGACACGGCTATTGAGCCGGATAAATTAAATGTGTCCAGAAAGTCACTTAGCGAGTACATGTCACTCAGTGCCTCTACGATTGATTTACACGACGCAGCAGCAGCTGGCTTTGGCCTCTGTCCTATCCTATCCTTTCTCTAATCAGAACCACTTTAGTTTTTTAATATATTTTTATTGATTTCAGAGAAGAAGGGAGAGGGAGAGAGCGATAGAAACTTCAACGATGAGAGAGAATCATTGATGGGCTGCCTCTTGCACGCCCCACACTGGGAATGGAGCCCAAAACCCAGACATGCACCTCCACTGGGAATCAAACCTCAACCTCCCAGCTCATAAGGCAACGCTCAACCACTGAGCCACACTGGCCGGGCTGATCATAACCACTTTAAATGCGCCTATCTGCTTCTGCCAGTAGTGCCAATAATGATAATATTATTCAGTGTGATCTCTGTATATTGATGCGTATTCGTACCCATACACACATATTGATACTCGTCTACATAAATGTGTGCTTAGTTTTTGCAAGGTTTGTTCCCACCCTCTCTGCATGTGTGTATCTATCATAGTTTTATTTTTATTGTTGTTGTGTGTGTGTTTTTTTCTGTTACGCATATGATCTTTTATTCTAGTACATTTTGTGAATGCTTTTTACTTTTAAATTAAAAATTGAGATTTTTGTAGAATATTAGATTGGACCATCACTCTATCCACCTTGCTAAACTCAGAAGTTAAAAAATAAAGTAAGCTATTATTTCCTTTCTTAGGTAAATAGTCACATTTCCTCCAAATACTTCAACTTGTGTGTTTCTTCCTTTCAAATTGTTTTGCATTTGATATTAGTCAGGTTCAATGAGGTTTTTCTGCAGTAAAAATGGCCCAAGCAAGCTCTCTGCAGTTAACAAAGAACCTTTATGTTCCATTATACCCCGTTTCTCTGGGAGCCTGGCTGACCTACATTGAGGCTTCTTCAGCTTCGAGGTCTCTTCATTTCAATTCCTGAGCTTGCATTTGGGGTGGCAGGACAAGGAAGCAGCAGGCTGCACGCTGGCTTTGCATTGTCTCGGTCGCAGAAGTGAGACAACGCGTTTCTACTAACATTGCAGTGGCCAGCAGGCAAGCAATGCGGCTGCATCTAAATTCCACGAGGGAAAGCATAACTGCCCTTTGTGTCCCGAAGTGGCACCGGTATTACCTCCTTTATATCTTCGCCTTTTTATCTTTATTAATGAACTTGACCAAGGTCACCAAACACCATTAAAGTTACTTTTATGAATCTCAATTCTTGACTTTTTTTCTTTTCTGACAATAATGGGATTACATAATAGTTCCTAATTAACTCTGATATTTTCTGTATTTCCTGATGAATGTTCTTAGTAGATCAAGAAAATTCATTTATGCCTTGAGTGCCAAGAGTTTTTTTAAATGGAAATGCATTTAAATTTATCAAATATATTTATGTAACTCCATGGCCAATAATTTTTTTCATCTTCTATCATTTGTTAATATAATGAATTATATTGATCTATTTTAAAGTGATAACGCATAATCATTTACTGATATAAAATTCATGAGTTTATTATTTTTAGTATACAGAAAATTAAATATAATATTCAATATTATAATTGAGATTGTCCAGCTAAGCTTTGCATGGAAATCTTAATCCACAAACATAATATAATCATTGTTGGTATATATATGTTTGGGGATGTTATCCTGTAGGCCTTTTGAAGATTATTTTGTGTGTCTTAGGGACAATTTCAATGGAAATGTATCTGTTCTTTTCAAGTACAGATGGTAGATTTCTCATAAAATTGGCCTGGTATTCATTTGAAGGAAAATGTTCTTTAGGTAATAAGACTATTTAGTTGTTGTTGTTTTTTTTACTCTGATCAGAAAATTTTGGTCATTTCTAAGTTACTAAACATTTTAAACCAAAATTCTTTCTCTTTTTTACTCCATAATAATATTTTTTAAACTTAGCATCATTTTATATTGTTATATCCTCACTACCTTTCTCAGTCGAAACATCAGAAATCTTAGCCAGGCCGACGTGGCTCAGTGGTTGATCGTTGACCTATAAACCTGGAGGTTTTGGTTGGATTCCTGGTCAGAGCACATGACCAGGTTCCAAGCTTGATCCTCAGTGTGGGGCATGCAGGAGGCAGCCAATCAATGATTCTCTCTCATCATTGAAGTTTCTATCTCTCTCTTTCCCTCTACCTTCCTCTCTGAAATCAATAAAAATATACTTTAAAAATAAGAAATTTTGGTTTCTTATTGCTGTAAAATATTTATCTTAACAACCTTATCTTTTTTTAGGCAACCATGTGGAGTGGGATTGCCCAGCTAAGCTTTCCGTGGAGATCTTAGCCCACAAATCCTATCTAATAAAAGGGTAATATGCAAATTAATCATCACTCCATCACAAAGATGGCGGTGCCCATAGCCACAAGATGGCGGCACCCAGTCCTCTCAGCCCTGCCAGAGTCCCCCAGTCCCAAGGGGGCGGCCACTGAGAGTGGGCAGCGTGAGCAGCCTGGTGGAATGCTTGCTTCGTCACCGCAGCAACGAGTAAAGCATCCTGCGCCCAGCTGCAGACGGGCCTCTGGGCCGCAGAGAGCATCTGGAGCAGCCAGGCCCTGCAGAGAGCTACTGGCACATGGATTCGTGTGCAGGGCTAATAGTATAATAAAATCATTTTTCTTTAAGTTCTAGGGCGCTTTGCTACGTAGGCATAGATAACAGAAGCAGGGGCAAAGGTAGGACCCAAGTTTTGAATGTCTTCCACTCTCCTAATGAAGAACCTCCTCTAATCCTAATATTTTCATCCTCCTGCTCTAAGATTCCACTACGTCCCGATGTGAAACACTCCTAGTGTTACACTCAGTTCTGAGATGTTACTTCTCTCTGCACATATTTCTAATGAGATTTGGCTGATGTTTTGCTTTCCAAAGAAAACTACGTGGCCTCTAAGAAGAAGGGAATGTATCCTTTGGTTTACCATGTGGATACTGCTGTTTGGGGGCTTACTTTGTGAAATAACAGGTGACTATGCTTCCTTGTTAAGTACTAGCTTGATTCATTATTTAATTTAAGTGACTTTGAGCAGAGGAGTCAGAATTACAAAAAACAGACACTATCATTATTTATTTTATTCTGAGAAAGTCCTGTATGTTTTACTCAAGATAAAACAATTAGACACATCACACCCAGTGTCCTCTCTTCTCTGAGGGACGAGTTTTCTTTCTCTTTGAACTCAAAGCTCTCAACAATGAAGATTCAGATGAGGCAGGGTGATACGAGAGGCCTTCACCCATGTGTAAGTTCGGAATGTTTGACATGGCTATTCCTCGTTTACAGCCATGGTGGACGAATGAATGACACAGCACATGGGCAACATTTTCTTCCTCCGATGGAGCTCTGTGTCCAGTTTACTTGTTCCTGTGGATGGAAGTATCAATAAGACATAATTTCTCAGGGCAGAGACCACTTAGCAGAACGCTTGCTCCTCTTCCTGTCTGTTTCTGCCCCTTTGGGACTGGAGAGCCCAGCGGGTGTGGGCATGCTGCATGCCGAGATTAATGAGAAGAGAACAAGTACGTGCTTTTCCACTTGAAAGAAGCTTTGTGAAAAGGTTATCGTCAAGTGTCTCGATCAGAGTGGCAGGCATTTCCAACAGCTCCCCGATGCAAGGTGTTTATCTTTCTAAAGTTCACTTCTCTTAACATCACACACCTTTAATTGGCCCACAGAGTACGGATATGTCTTCCAGCTTCACTATTGGCTGACAAAACTTGGCAGAATTTCCCCCAGATGAACTCTGAGTCTCACCTTGCCTCTAGCATGCCATGAAACCTTGTTCCAGACACTTATTTTCCATCAGATTACCAAAAGTACCCAAACTCCATACTTTTCTCAACTTGTTCCCTATACTTTGCATTTTTTTTCCATATGTCTAGCACCCTAGGACTCAATCATCTAGAATTCACATAAGTATATTATTTTTGAAGTGTATTTTCACTCATGTATTTTTGGTCACCCTCCCTTATATTTCACATACATGTGAACAGTATAGGTTGCATGTATTCCTAATATAGGACTCGTCATTATGTTTTGCAATATTGAAATTTCTTGCTGTATCTCGTCATAGATTGTAAATTTCTCAAAAGCAGAAATCAATTCTTCAAATTTAAAAATATATAAAGATGCCTAGAATAATACACCAAACGTTTATGTACACTCTTCCAAGATAGAATTATTATTCCTATTGTATCATTTTGTTTCAGGTATTTTTATTAAAGTTCAATTTAGATTTGTTGTGATCTTCTTTGTTTACTCCATCAGTTAAATACCTGTCCATTTCTCATCATAAGCACATGTATCCTAAATTTGGTGTATCTTTCCATATGGAAAAATGTGCATATATTTGGTGCCTTTGCATAAACACACAGCACATACATGTGCGCACACACACACACTACACACACATAGTATAAACTCTGGATAAACTTTTGTACACAAACACACCAAGAGTTGTGTGGGAGGATGTTTGTCACAGTGTTATTTGCAGGGACAAACTTTTTAGATAACTTGGTGGCTTTATCTATGTGAGTGAACAAGTAATATATGGTATATACATACAGTGTAATAC
This sequence comes from Cnephaeus nilssonii, assembly GCF_951640355.1. Taxonomy (NCBI): domain Eukaryota; kingdom Metazoa; phylum Chordata; class Mammalia; order Chiroptera; family Vespertilionidae; genus Cnephaeus; species Cnephaeus nilssonii. The sequence goes on from NC_137083.1 coordinate 2,685,531, forward strand.
TATTCAGTGTAGTGAACTAAGACCACATACAGCGAAATGGAAGATCTTAAAAACATGATATTGAATGAGAATTGCATTCATAAGATGGACAATTAATATAAGTTTAAAACATAAAACAGATGTTCTAGATAAACATATATGAAAACCAGTGTGTAAAAGATGAATTGGAATTATACACATTGAATACAAAAAACAACGGAAGACAATGCAGTTGTGTTGGTAGCCAAGGGGAATGATTGATAATTGAATAAAAGGAGAGACTCTATATACAGTGATGGTGAAATGACACCTTGAAGTGAAGGGTAAAGTCACCCCAGTGCTAAGTGTCTGAACAGAATGACAATTGAAGAAATTAAGTCTCAGTGTAAGTCATGGACTGAATTGGCTTCCTGACAGATCTTTTCCATTTTTAATTAAAAAACTAATAAATTGCTACTGAAGTTTATATCATTTCATTTAATGAAATTCCAACATTATAAGTCATGAATTCACTGGAACGCAGTGGATGCACTTACAGCACTTGATGAAATCACAGGACGTAGCTAGATGGCATTAATCCATGTAACTCACCTAAATCACTCTGTCTCTACATTTCTACAATTGCCCTTGGGTGTTTCTATATCTGATTGATTAGTTGGCATTAGCAGGCCATGCTAGACAATGGGACAGAGAATTATTCTAAAGAAAGTTGACCCATTGTAACTTCGTGAGTAAAATGCATTTAATCAACTGAATTAACTATGAATATATTTCATCAGCTCTAATAAAGTCACTACAATATCAGATGCAACATGAAAAACATAGCCCATCATCCCTTCAAGTTCACTAATATAAAATCCCACACAGAGATATGGATATGATCAATGCCTGCAGAGACTGGAATGGGAAATATTAAACCTAATGTTATTCTCCAGATTACATCTTGATGACACACTTGGTAAATGTGTTTTATTTAATATTAATAAGTCCCTCAAATATTTGCTCTTTTAAGAACTTATATTACTTTTGTGGGTCTTATCAGACTATTCTGGGAGAAAAATATATTAAGATTAAAGATAGGCTGGAAGTAATAACATTTTCATAAATAGGATTTATAAATCTCATAAAAACCTGGAAATAGACCCTTACTTTTTGCCATATTATTTATAGAGAGCTATGTTATTTTGAGTGAAAGTTGTATAGTCTCGTTTATCCCTAATGCTTGGTTTTGTTTTGTTTTATTCAACAGTCATGGGTAGTAAATTTCATTTTTCTATATGGCTTCATCAGTATCAAATGTACCTCTGAACATCCACTTCAAATATTAGGGTTTGGTAGTTTCTGGAATTTGCTTGTGCCTTTTATACAGAGACCAAAACGTGCAGTCATGCCTGTAAGACAGCACCAAACATTAGAAGAGAAACATGGTGAAAAGCTGAGTTGATGGTTTTGTTGATCAGAATTCACAGTCTCACCTTGTGGACTTTTTTCAAGGGTCGGGACACCTTGGTTGCCATTTGAGACATCCCATGCTGAATGCTAAAACTGAGCTACCTTCTGTGGACCAATGTGTTTTCCGAGCGCATCTGAACCATTAGTCCAAACCTGGGCAGTGACCTCAGGGGCACCCTCCCTGTGCTCTTTATGAACTAACAGTTATGAAGAGTGACATCTTCGTCACGCTTTGCTACAGATGCTGGGGAATCACAAGTGACAGATAAAGACAGGTCCCCTTCCCTCAGAGAGGGGGCATAGATTGCCATGCCTTAAAAAAAGAAAATAAAAGAAAAAGAAAAATGGAAACAAAAGCAGAGCTTGTCAAGGATAACGATAAACATACCAAGAATAAATTCATAAAGTGAGAATTTTCTTTGACTAAAATACCCTGTATGGGATCTAACTTAACATGTCCAACCCAAAATAGAGAAATAAGGCAAAGGGCACAGATAAACTTCTGTCAAAACCAAGTCCGTGAAATAAAAGGTATTAGCTCTATAATAAGTAAAAATAAAAACTATGAAAGAAGAAATACGAATCTCAGAAGATAAATAACAAAACTCTTCCTCGTGGCCAATTGGAAAGATCTGAGTAGAAAGGGTCATTAGCAAGGGAAGACCTGGCAAGGAAAGCAAGGCAATGCAAGTGCCTCTCCCAAAGCTCCGGCTCCAGATTCAAAAGTTAACTCATCCCACGCCCAGATCAGTGAGTGAAACCCGCGCCTCCTGCATTGCAATATTCCTGAGAACAGGAGTCCCAGGAGCTCTCAGGCAGAAATCAACAAATACATTTTAAAGTCAGAAGAGTTTCAGATGTCTCCCATTTTACTATCAACAATAAAAAATATGCTTTTTTTAAAAAAAGAAGAGTTTCAGATTTTTATTTTAAAGCACTAAGGACCAAAGATAATAAAATACACACAGAGCTTTGTGTAGAGTAGGTTGTTGCCAAATATAGCCCCATCAAGCCGAGTTGCTAACTATGCACAAGAAAACTAAGAAAAACTATGTACAGAATGCTCCCAGGAAAAAGTTATTTCACTTATCCACATACTTATGTACATATCTTAACTTGTGCTCTAGTTGACTGATAGATGAGTCAGATCGAAACTCACAAACAGGGAAGATGTGGTCAGTCATGAAATAGATCAGATAACAGAAGGTGGTTCCAAACAAGCCAATAATATCCTTTCATCACAATGTAAAATTCAAAAATAACCTAATATTAATAAAACTAGAGGCCCGGTGCACAAAATTCGTGCACTTAGGGGATGTCCCTCAGCCTGACCTGTGCCCTCTCACAGTCTGGGAGCCCTCAGGGGATGTCTGACTACTGGTTTAGGCCTGCTCATGGGGAGCAGGCCTAAGTCGGCAGTCAGACATCCTTAGCACTGCTGTGGAGGTGGGAGAGGCTCCTACCACTGCTGTTGTGCTTTCCAGCTGAGAGCCCAGCTCAGGGATCTGGCTGAGCAGCACTCCCCCGTGGGAGTGCACTGACCACCAGAGGGCAGCTCCTGCATTGAGTGTCTGCCCCCTGGTGGTCAGTGTGCATCATAGCAACCTGTTGTTCCACTGTCTGGTCAATTTGCATATTAGCCTTTTATTATATAGGATTATAATATTTTAATTACAGCATTAACATGTAGATTTAAAAACTGGATTGTATTGTTAAATGAGTTTTGTGTAAGAAAGCAAGAAGGTAAAAGCAAATTAACATTTGACTTTATACATGTGCATTTAATAGATACTATTGTCTTCTATTCACTACTAACCAGGTGGTGGGCCTGGAGGAACTTCAGGATCAGTTAGTAACCTGCTATATAAACCAGAGCCTCCATGATACCAGTCCAGGCTCATGTACCATTTCCCATGGTACTGGCCAGCCTGCAGATGCCTGTGTTGGCTCTGGCGTTACTCCACAGCCCACGCATTTCTGGCCATAGCTGCTGGGTTGCACTGAAGGCTCTTCATTCAGAAGCAGCCGTGAGCACATATGGATAGCCAGACCATCCGGCCTAGCCTAGCCCACTCTCTCCTTCCATTCTTCCTTTTTAACCTATAATGTTACCTGGGATGCGAGTTTACCATATCCTTTAGCAATATTCACTCCACTATAGAAAACAAGTACATCAAGTTGGATGGATAAAACCCAGGATGTAGGTAACCTGTGGAGAGAGTGAGCCACTGGCTTGTGGGCCATATCAGACAAAGATAAATTAAAGAGCACATATGTGTGCTAAAAATAGATAGAAAGTGGGGGGGTGAAGGGACCAATTATTCCTGAGGCATCGACTATTCATGACAGTTATTGCATCCACCAATTGGCCACCCACTGCTGATGTTCAGATGGACCCCAGTGTTCTCCACCCGCGATGAGCATGTACACGTGGTAGCTGCTCAGCAGGTTGTAAGCGAGTGACAGCTGCGACCAGGTGTTTTGTGCCTTGTGTCTTGATAAGAACAAGGACGTGTGGGAAACGGTGTGCTAGCCCTTGAACTACAGCTCTCCAGGGGGAGGGCTGATGTAGCGCAGAGAACAAGACATATGCCACCACTGATCTTCTGCGCACACAGTCTTATCAGTGTGCATCAGGAATCTAAAAATTATACTCACTTGCCTTTAAAGGCAACTGAATAATAATTTGATTGATTTAAGCAGTTGCTCAACTCTCCCCCAGAGTGACATCAGTCAGGTAGTGTGGCCCTTCCTGACTAATGTGTAACTTCCTCTTCTCTGTCCCTCTGCCCTTGCTTTATGCGTTATTCCGATTCGGTGAACCTATGTTCGGAGCCCTTTGATTCTGTCCCTGACGTTCCTGTCACGTGTCTCCTCAGATTTGCCTGGGGGTTTACTTGGGGACCATCACAGCACCCTGTCCACTCCCCTTTGGAGTGTGTCTGGGTCACTGAGGCATTTTTCTCATCTCTCTTCCTAAGAAGGTCTGTTTTCCTTCTTTCACACTCAAATCCATGCACTTTCCCCCACAGGACACCCTGCTCTCCTCCACTGGTGACATTTAGCAATGCGCTTTAGATCCCCCAGACCTTGTAGGACAACTCAGTGAGTAAACTGCTGTGCATCAGTCATTGTGCACACACACACACACACACACACACACAGACATACACACACACAAACACAAACACACACACACAAACACATACACACAAAAACACATACACACACACATACATACACACACAAACACACACAGTTTAGCCTTATAGCAGTATAAGTCAGGAATCCATGGGAGTCAGGAATATTTAAGCAACTGCAATATAACTGGAACCAGGACTTAGCCATCGCTTGCCTTTTTCCTGCGGGGAAAATGAGGTTGGAGTAAACCAGCCGAGGGTAGCTGTTTGAAAGGACGGCAGCGGTGGCTTTCTTGCAAACACAAACGCTTTAACATTAGCTCCAGTGCGTTCGCAATTGTGAACGGCATTCCGACATCCACTTCCTTTTGTTCAGTCATCACCATGAGACAGCGCACTTCCCAGGGGTACATCTTCAAGATGTGCGCGCTCCTCTCTTTCCATTTCCAACGTCCATCTGCAGCAAATAGCCAATTTAAGCAGAAATCCATCGAGCCTCTGAAATTCTAGATGAACACTTACAGGGGCTGATCTGCAAACCACTAGCATGCCAATAACTTGAAATTGCCTGAGCCATGATTCTTCACATTCGTTTGACTATAGCTTTCTGAGCTATCCGTTTATAAGACAGTCAGAAAAATAAAAAAGCCACTTTAGTTATTCTCTTTGAGAAACGTAGAAAAATAGTATCATATACACACATAAAAAGGACAACAGGGAGTCACTGGATTCGGTAGAGAAATCAGCTGTGCTTCCATAGTGACCGTGTCATTGTCATTGCAGCACAGGACAGCAGTGGGTGGAGATACTGAGGATGAGGCTGCGACAGCATGCGTTGTATTTGCTGCAGAAACACGCGAAGACATGTCTGATCAGGTGGCTGACATACTCTATTCCAGTGTACAGGGAGGACACTGTGTCACGTTTGTTCAGTCCCACATGTCTGCGAGTCAGCATGGTCCCTTACTTTCAGGGAGCCTGCAGCCTGGCCGGCAAGTTCTACACAGACAGATCTGCCTCATATTTTTATTTTCCTAATAAAAGAGAAGAGTGAGTCCGTGTTCATTGTAAAACCGGTCAAAACGTGCACTACCCCAGAGAGGAAAGAAGGATCTGCATGAAGTGATCTTGCAAGAACATTATCTTATGACTGGTCCCTACAGCAGCAAATAGAGGTCACCCTTATTCAAGAATGAAATCCTGTCCCTGCAATGCATATGCCAGAGCGCGTGTGGGTGGTGATGATAAAAAGATAAATAATGCCGGATAGGAGAGTTTCTTCCTTGGGATGTTCATAACCCAATGGAGCAGACAGATGTGGATCAAAGACTCACAGTGTAACAGCTAGACTGGGGGGGGGGGTCGGGGGAGGGCATCCGTGATCGATGAATGCATATAAGGTGGAAATGAGATGCAATCAGGACTGAGGTATTTGTTTGCTTCCTTACGTCCTTTTAGAAGATGGAAACTTGCCTGAGATCTGAAGGGTGAGCCCTGGACCCAGTGTTGTGAGTGGAGGGGGTGGTATGGAAAGAGCGGAGGTCAGCGTGGTTGCGGTGCACAGAGAGGAGTTCTGTTCTGAGATGGTTCTGGAGGGCTGGATGGGAGCCGGGCAGGTTCTGACCAGCGTTGTCTTCAGTATGCTAAAAGGGACAAGTCCTCAGAGCATTGCAAGTAGGTGGGTGTCAAGACGAGCTATTTTTACACTTTGAGCATCGACTGGTGAAGCAGGGATGAAAGACATGGTGGCAGGTTTCATTATAATGTAAAATTTATTTGCAAGTCAATATCACAGCCACGTATTGCTTTAGTTCTTAATAAAATATTGCAGACACCTTTCCTTATGGACACACCCGGTTCTACACTCTTTACAGCGTCACAACTTGTATTGTGTCAGTGTACCATGCTTTTTAACAAACCCATATTTTTACCTCTTTTTCAAAATTTTACTAAAATGTTACTAATAATACCCCTTAATTCATATTTGAAATGTGTACAATTATAGGGGTGAGAAAAAGTAGGTTTACAGTTGTAAGTACACTAAATGAGTTCATTCTTGTATTATTATTTATTAATTACTGAATTATTTATTTGTATTACAACTGTAAACCTACTTTTTCCCTGTGTTGTATTTGCTTCTGTGAGGTGAATTTATAGAAATGCTGGATTAAGGCTAGGCCCGTTTTAGAAATTCACAGATAATGTCAGACTATCCATGAAAACATTCTGACAATGTACTCTGAGGCCCCAACAGTAAAAAGGTCTTGGCTTAGTATTACCTTTGCCAAGGGTATGTATTATTTTCTTAGATCAACTCAGCATCAAATCCCTTCCTCGCCATTGAATTTGATCCACTTATTCTCATGCCCATGAGCCATACTTGTTGTCTCTGGGACTATCTCATCATTGAAATGTTACTGAGGATTCTCATCGGGGATGGGGGGTAGGGAGGGAAGAGTTTAACCAAAGAACCTATATGCATATACGCATCATCCATGGTCACAGACAATAGCGTGGCGAAGGCCTAGGGAGAGAATGGGAGAGGGGAGGAGGGGTTCAATGGGGAAATTCAAGGGGGCATCTGTAATACTTTCAACAATAAAGTTAAATATTTTTAAAGAAATGTTAAATGCCAGTATTTTATAGCCTGACTCCAGCTACTTGGCTTACTCTATGTGTTATTCACATACTTTCATTACTGTAATGATGTCCATTTCCACAGATAAGAAAACATTTTCACAAAGCAATGCAGGAACTTGCCCAGAATTATGTAATTTGTAAATATGCAGAAGGCTCCTAACCATTAAGCTTTATTACTTTAGAAAAGCTGTTTGATAAAACTCAAAATTTATTCATGGTTTTAAAAACCTCTTAGTTACCTTAAAGGCAAATGATGGCTCACTATTTTAGTAAATACTGTGTAACTCCTAACGATAACTGAAGTCATATATTATCAAGGAATTCCACAAATGTCCCATTAAAAAGAATGACCAGAAACATTTTGATGAAACTAACTCCTTGGTAATATTCTGAATGAAATGAGAAATTGAAAAGAAAAAAAAAAAAGAATGACTAACATAGAGTAGGATATAGTCATTGGTTAATTTCATTAACAATAGTTAAGCCACAACTAAATGCTATTTCTGGGCTCAGCAGTGGAGGTTCTGTGATGGGAAAGAGATACGTGATTTGTCCCCCTCCTCACGCTTGGCATCTCTTGGTAAAGATTAATAGTCCAACAGGCACTAACATTAAACTTTTCTTTGTGCTGCATAAGGGACAGTTTAAGATTCGGTGCAAGAATTAAAAGAGATAGAACTATTTCTAGAGACTGAGGAAGACCCTCCATAGCGACTGAGGTGACGAGGAATAATCACGAGCCGTAAGTCATACGGAGACCTGGGGATGAGTCTCCCCAGGAGAAGCAAGGGCAATGGTAAGCTCACGCAACTGAGGACATTTCAAAATAGAGTAGAATATTAGGTGGGGATAGTACAATACGGGGTTGTAGCAAGTAGGTATAGGACTCCTCAGTAAGGGAAAAAAACTTGCAAATAATGTAATGAGTCGGTTTTTAAACCTGAGAATAAATTAAAAGAAGCTGAAAACTTTTATAAGAGGGGTTGAAATGTTAACATTTGCATTTTAGAAGAATCATGTTGATGACTTTATAGGTTATCAGAGGGAAAAAGAAAGACTAGAGGTAAAACTCTGAAAATGAAGATTTGTGTAATAAGTAAGAGGGGCATTATGGTGGGCCAGACCTGAATTGTAGATACAAACATATAAAGGGAAAAGCCGGAATACTGCATTAGCGTAAGACAGAACTTGCTGATCATTGAGCTGTGGAAGAGGAGAGAGAAGGAGGCAAATGACGGGCCATCCAGTGGAAGGGGACACATTGGGCAAAGAGCAAAAGTGAAGGGGAGGAGGGATGATGAGTCTAATTTGGACTTGTTGAATTTGAAGCTTGGATGAGCTACCTCAGGAGAGATGTAGTTGGATGCTGGGCCTAGCCTTGGGAAATTGGGTGTTATTCATCAGTCTATAGATGAATGAATGAGATGCAGTGGGTTTTTACAAACTGAAAAGAGGACCTACGAGAGAACCTTGAGAAACATTCACCCTAAGTAGCATGAAAAAGAGTCTGAAATGGAGGCTGGAAAATCAAAAGACTCCAGAGATGGGGAAGACTAGGAGAGTGTAAGAGTTGCAAAAAAACAAAGTGAGCTTACTGTTTAAGAAGGAGGATGCAGTAAGAGCATCAAAAATGTCATCTTCCTGTAAGACATCAGTTAAGAAGGGGCTGAAAAATTACCCTTTGAAATTAAATACAAGTAAGTTGCTGTTGAAAAGAACTGTTTTAGTCTGTGGGAGAAAACAAAAAAAAAATGGACTTAATTTTGATTAATGATGATACTAAGTGAGGAACAGGAAACTTTGGGTAATAGGAAATAATCACCACAACTCAAATTGCGAAGGGGTAGGCAGCTGTGGAATAGTTGGAAGAAGATTTAGCAGATTTTATTTGGAATGGGGGAAAACTGAGACTATTTTATTGGTAACTAGAGGCCTGGTGCACGGGATTCGTGCACTGGTGGGGGGCATGGCCTGTGGGGATTGGCCAGCTGTGGGAGCACCGCTCATCCCGGTCAGCCGAGCGGCGCTCCCATTGTGGGAGCACACTGACCACCAGGGGGCAGCTCCTGCATTGAGCGTCTGCACCCTGGTGGTCAGTGCACATCATGGCAACTGGTCATTCTGGTCATTCTGCTGTTCGGTCCCTGGGCTTTTATTATACAGGATATTAAGGAGTCAATAAAGATGGTGCATTGAAAATGCAGAAGAGAGTAGCACTCAGGTAAAAAGGTGGATATCCGGGTAAGATGCCTGCAGCAAAGCAACTTATTTCATCCATCTCGTATTTCACATAAAGCAACTGCAGTGTTGTTTACTGAACTAGGGTTTTTCTAAATGCATGCGGGGGGGAAGGTAATCGTGACTTTTGTTTTGGAAATCCTGCATTCAGGTGAGACTTTCAGATGAAGACATTTGGGAACATTTTGAGACCAGAGTTCAAAATGGAAAAACACATTAGGGAGTTTTCAGACTGTTTATAGTAATTAAACCATAAGATCGGATAAGGTTGCCTAATGTCAAGGATACACACAACTACAAATTGGTTCAGAGCTGTCTGAAGCACTTTCCTTTAATTCCATCCTGCTAACAATACAGCCAGGCACAAAGAGAGTGGGTTTCACAGCTGTGCCAGGCCCTGGACGCTCTGCCCGGCTCTACCAGTGAGTGGCGGAGAGGGCTCAGGTCAAGGTGGGATTTAAAATAAAAGCAAATTTCATTGGAAATTTTCTCCATACAGGGTCCTCTTTCTCCTACTCATTTCCATCTTTAACCCTTTGCACTCGGATGTTGAGTGTGACTCGACACGGTTAGCAGTAGAATAAAGGAATTGAAAAAAGCAAGCGAGTGCAAAGGGTTAACCCATTCTATTCTCACAGCAGCTCAAAGAAATACATGCAATGCTTATTATTATTTTCCATGTTGGGAAATTGGGTCACAGAAAATTGCTCAAGGTCACATGGCTAAGTATGGGGTAAAACCAGGATTCAAACCTAGGTCGTCTGCCATAGGAGTCAGCAGTCCCTATCTCGATGCCCATGGGACAGGAGGGGGAATACGAGTGAACCCAGGGGGAGCTCATTTGGACTAAAGTGATGCCAACACGTAGACTTTATGAGTGATCACTATACCCAGGCTAGTCGTGTTTTGAGATGTGTTGCAATTATCTAAAACATAATTTCACAACTTTGAGATGTTTACACACAAAGAAATCTGGATTTAATGTTAGAAGGAGAGAGACAGTTCTGAGTGCCACACTGCGACAAGCCAAGACTCCTTATCTCTTGGTACACACATCAAGGAACACGGAACAGAGAAAATTGTCACTGAGGACAGCGAACAAAGCACAGTCCTATTTAATCTCATTTTATCTTTCCCTGCTCGGTCAGTCACTGCATTCATTGTGTAGCTTCCTGTTTGGAAATTATCTTGTTTATACAAAACACAATTTAAATCGCACTATTGCACGATATTTAAAAACAGTTGAGGTCTTTACTACGTCAACTGAACGAGGCTGGAACTCTATTTCCAATAATTCCCGACCCCGTGTGGTTCTCGATTTGGGTCGGGCCATGATGGAAAGGGAGCGGAGACTTGGAGGGCAGAGGGAAAGAGACAGGCGTTCCTCCCACCTCTGCAGCTCAGACACGTGTGCACACCTGCTGCTTCTCCTGCAGACCCCGCGCTTGGCCTTGTCTCCGGATGTAGCATGTGTGTGCCCTAACTGCTACAAATGCCAGCTGACTTGTTCCTAGTCTCCCTTTAACTAAAGACCATTGACATATATTTATTTAAAGTTTTCACTTCTCACAAAAAAGGGTTTGTGACAGACAACAGTATCATGATTGCCAGAGGGAAGGGGTAGAAAGGGGTAAAGAGGAGATGAATGGTGATGGAAGAAGACTTGACTTTGGGTGGTGAACACACAATATAATATACAGATGAGGTATTATAGAACTGTACACCTGAAACCTATATCATTTTATTAAGCAACTAGAGGCCCAGTGCACGAAATTCGTGCATAGGGGGGGTGTCCCTCAGCCCAGCCTGCACCCTCTTCAATCTGGAACCCCTCGAAGGATGTCCGACTGCCCATTTAGGGCAGTCAGACATCCCTCTCACAATCCAGGACTGCTGGCTCCCAACTGCTCGCCTGCCTGTCTTCCTGATTGCTCCTAACCGCTTCTGCCTGCCAGCCTGATCACCCCCTAACCACTCCCCTGCCAGCCTGATTGATGCCTAACTGCTCCCCTGCCAGCCTGTTTGCCCCTAACTGCCCTCCCCTGCAGGCCTGGTCCCCCCCAACTGCTCTCCTCTGCAGGCATGGGTCCCCCCCAACTGCCCTTCCCTGCAGGCCTGGTCATCCGCAACTTCCTTCCTCTGCCAGCCTGGTCACCACTAACTGCTTTCCCCTGCAGGCTTGATCGCCCCCAACTGCCCTCTCTTGCAGGCCTGGTCCCTCCCAAATGCCCTCCCCTGCTGACCATCTTGTGGCAGCCATTTTGTGTCCACATGAGGGCAGTCATTTTTGAGCACATGGGGGCAGCCATCTTGTGTGTTAGAATGACAGTCAATTTGCATATTATTCTTTTATTAGATAGGATTAGATAGGATAGAGGCCTGGTGCATGGGTGGGGGCTGGCTGGTTTGCCCTGAAGGGTGTCCTGGATCAGGGTGGGGGTTCCCTTGGGGCCTGGGTGAGGGGCCTTTGGTGGTTTGCAGGCTGGCCACGCCCCCCAGTGACCCAAGTGGAGGCCCTGGTATCTGGGATTTATTTATCTTCTATAATTGAAACTTTGTAGCCTTAAGCAGAGGCCAAGCCAGGCCAGGGCAGGTGGAAAGCTTGGCTTCCTCCATTACCAGGGAAACCCAAGCCTCCTGCTCTCTCTGTGGCTGCAGCCATCTTGGTTGGGTTAATTTGCATACTTGCTCCTGATTGGATGGTGGGCGTGGCTTTGTGGGTATAGCAGAAGTATGGTCAATTTGCCTATTACTCTTTTATTAGATATGACTAGAGGCCCGGTGCATGAAATTGGTGCATGGGTAGAGTCCCCAGGCCTGGCCAGTGATGAGGGCCAATTTGTGGGGTGACTAGTGGGCAATTGGGGGGACCCTGCTGGCACTGGCCTTGGCCAGCCTGGGGCTGCCCACTCGGCGGCCCTGCCCTCTGCCATTGCCACCGGTTGCCTCCCTCTGTGAGGCGACCAGTGAGGCGATTTGGGGGGAACCCTGCTGGCACCCACCTTGGCTGGCCTGGGGCCTGTAGGCTGGGGGCAGCTTCTGCATTGAGTGTCTGCCCCCTGGTCGTCAGTATGCATCATAGCGGCCAATTGTTCCACCATTTCCTCAATTTGCATATTGGGCTTTTATTATATAAGATGTTACCCCAACAAATTCTGGCTAAACATTGCATTTCTGCATGATATGAGCTAAAAGATGGACCCAGGCAGAACATGGAGGTAAGCGTAGAGTAGCCATCACTGACCACAGGGCGTGGGCTCTATTGAGAATGGAGGGATGAAGGCAGCCCCTTTCGGATGAATAATACAGATAGTTATGTGCCCAGTATTCATGTGCTTGGCCACAGAGGGCAAACGCTTCATCGGGAGATTCTGCTCATTTAAAACACCTTCTCATTTGTTTTTCTAAAGTCTGAATCTGCTGTCTAATCTTGATACTCACTTCAAAAACTGGAGGGTGAATTGTTTTCATTTTTATTCAAATGTCTTTCATTAGGCTATAATTTAGGACTGGTTTGGTCATGAGGAGACTCCAGATGGATGGATGGTAAAATAGCATTAAACCTGCTGGATACTTGTCATTTGCTGATTAAAGTTAGAATTCACAGAGGAAAAAATGGTGTGCCAGTTGGGAAATGGTTCCATAAAAATAAATCATTAAATAAAATATGACAATAACTTTGCATCTATAATTCTGCAGCGGAATTTTTAACCTGTAAAACAGACGGTATATTAGTTTCCTCAAGGGAGAATAAGTTCAAACAGTGCTTCATATACAAGATACACAAAATCATTAATATTTGTTCAATCGAATTTCTTTATGCTATAAGTCAGGGGGAAAATCACTTGATGAATGTGTGGTTATTATTTTCAAATCAATATTTAAATGGAGAGTAAAGACAACAGGTTTTCTTGTCTCCTCTCCGGTTTCACCATAAGCCAATAAGAAACAAGCACATCCATTTCCGCTAATCTGCGTGCTTTCCTTACTATTTGCGATGTTAGAGCTAACAGGGACCCTTGAGGTAGTATGGTTGAAGTCTTATCTCATAGTTCAATTCTACAAACAGGTTTTGAGCACATGATTGAATGGCAGTTCATGCTTCAATTTGTTAACTACTCCCTAGAAATTATGTCTTCAATTGTGTAAATTCTTCTTTTTTTTTTTTCAGGTAAAAGTAATGTGAAGTTATAATAAGGTGATTTGCTGTTATTAGGTAGCTTCATTACAATGATAGCTATAATGTTAATTACCTTGTTAGCAACATACTGGGTTACATTGACTAGTAAGCGTTTTATCATTCACCCCACTGCCTCTCTGTGAAAATATGTCAGTTTATCCAGTTACCTAATTCATAAGGATCAGGAATGGAATTTGAACCCAATTTTAATTCGGACCTGTTTTTATTACTATGAAAAGTGCAGTTTCTTCTGTTGAGGAAATTTCCCACATAGCTATATTAGTACTGATATATTAATATATCTAAAGGAGAATTATAATTATATCTATAGGTGAATGATTTTATTTTAAATATAAAAAATAACAATGTATTAAAATCAAACCTAATAAAATGGGAATAAACGTCATGGATTGTTATTGTTTTAATACACTCCTTCACTTTATTTTCTAATTTTTTTTAGGATTTGTAATTATTCTGTAGTGGTTGTTGTTGGTTTTTTATTTGTTGGTTGTGGGGGTTTTTTTGGTACCATGGAGATTGATATCAAGTTTATAGTGGCACAGAAACATTTTGGAAACTCCTTTTACTATATTTTGAAGAACTTTGAACCTTTTGCACTCGGATGTCGAGATTAAAATTACTCTTTGAATGTATCAATAATTTGAAATATAAAAAAAATCCAAATAAATAAGTTTGTATGAAAAGAAACTCCAGTTTTTTATTCTACTGCCGCGCTTTGTAAAATCTGGGGTATTTAAAAAATTAAATCCCAAGTAGAATAAAGGAATCGAGGAAAAAGCAAGCGAGTGCAAAGGGTTAAAGTATTAGAATTATCAGTTCTTTCTCTCAAGGCTTTAAAAGTTAATTTTTGAAATTATCTGAGCATATTACTATATTGGGATTATTTGTGAATGAGTTACTTGGTGTATTCTATGACAATTGGATTGTTTGACTTTTCAGTCTCTCTAAGGTCAGACTTGCTAGTTTACAACCTGGGAAATCATGCATTCTGTGCATTTTAAGTTTATTAGGCTGGAATTGATAACAGCAGTCTGTCCTACTCCTGTTAATCCCCTGGACATTTGCTGTTTCCACATTTAATTTCTTAATTTGTACATTTACAATTCCCCTAACTCTTTTTCTTGATTAGGGTAGCTGACAGAATAGCCCTTTAGTTATTTTCCTCAAATAAATTGCTCTTGAATTAATATATTAGCTACATTTTTGTAGCTACATTTTTGTTTTCTTATTTATTTCTCTTTGTTTTCTTTATTGCTTACTTTTGCTTCTCTTGAGTGTATTTTGTCATTCTATCTGTTTGGATTGGACTATTAAGTTGACTTATTTTCTTGTTTATTAATTTAGGCTTTTCATATGAGAATTGAATATCTATGCCTTACGTATTATAATATATTAAGTAGTAACTCTGCTTAAGAGAAAGAAAAAGATTTATAATTGTCTATATATGCAGCACTTTAGAGTTTGTGACTCCTTTTTCCTCAAAAATTGTTGAAGAAAGATCAGAAAAACACCCCACATAGTGGATGCCTGCCTAGAACACTTTCAATATCCACTTTTCTTGGAAAGTGGAGAGTTTTAACATTTGCTCTGTAATTTACTGACATATCTTTAGTCTATGTTTACAATATCCATGAGTACAGACTCAGTATGACTACTTTCCAATTAAATCAACTAAGTAATAATTACATCTTCTCAAAATTCTTTTTTTTTCTTTATTTGTAGCTGTATTTTGACTTTTGGGTGGATATATTTTGTACTTGGACTTTGGTGAAAATATTTGTTAACACTGACTTCTATGCTTTGGAGAAAAAAAGGATATCATTCCTAGATAGAATTACCTTTGAAAGTACATTGTGGGGTTTTTAAATAAAAAATTATGAAAAGAAATGCCCCTCCCAAATAAAAAAGAGTGAGAAGCAAGAAGAGGCAGTAGAGTAAGAAAGAGACACAGTGAAAAGAGGGAATGAGAAAAGGAAGCAAGACTGCCTTTGGGGAGGGGGTCGGTCAGGAGGTAGAAGGAGCGAGAGTGGGTGAGGGTGTGTATAGTCAAACACACACACACTATTGTGAATTTTGATGTTGCTTAATTTTATTAAATTTAACTGATCAACAAAACTTTCTTTAATTGGCACAACATAACAGTAACAAAAATTATAGACATCAATAAACTCCCAGAAAAGATGTTAGGCATGAAGCTTTCTGACGAGATGATTTCCTAGTTGGCAGATAATGTATGTTTAAGAGAAAGTTTAAGAAATATTGAACTGAAAAGTCAGGTGAGGGAGCCCCTTTGACAGGCACCTATCTGATCTCAAAAAAATAATTTGAAAAGGAAGAGACTGACATTATCATTTCAGTCTTGAGACATCCTTGTGGCTTATAAAGTGTCCTGAGAAGGAAACATTTGCATATAAATGGAATTTATCAATGATCATTCTATTAACTTCATTTGCAAAAGTACAATATGTCTTTCAATCAACAGATGAGTCACCAGCTCAGAAAACCAATAAAACCAGTCCAGCTTCTATTTTCACAAAGAATAAAAATATTATGCACCTGTTAAAAAACATGCCAAGTCCATGAAACACTAGGTTTACATACAGTAACACTCAGTTATACTGTACTAGAGACCCAGTGCATGAAATTCATGCACTTGAGGAGTGGGGGTGTCCCTCAGCCCAGCCTGCACCCCCTCCAATCTGGGATCCCTCTCACAATCCAGGACTGCTGGCTCCCAACCACTCTTCTGCCTGCCAGCCTGATCACCCCCTAACCACTCCCCTGCCAGCCTGATTGATGCATAACTGCTCCCTTGCCAGCCCGATTGCCCCCAACTGCCTCCCCCTGCTGGCCCGGTAACCCCCAACTGACCTCCCCTGCCAGCCCGGTCACCTCCAACTGCCCTCCCCTTCAGGCCTGGTCGCCCCCAACTGCCCTCCCCTGCTGGCCATCTTGTGGTGGCCATCTTTGACCACATGGGGGCAGCCATCTTGTGCAACGGTGTACGGGTCAATTTGCATATCACCTCTTTATTATATAGGGTAACTTCAGTTAATCCTCCTTAAGTGGAAACACCCAATGTGGTCTCTATTCTCTTCCTGCCTCCATGTCTCAAAATTCAGCTACTTGGTCCCCCTCAGCCCTGCTCCAGCCGCCAACCAGCTGGGACCCGGGGGTTCTGACCCCCTTGCCTGAGACAGTCCACCCCGGGGCTGCAGGGCACATGTTCGGGGTCTGGCTTTCACCACTTGGAGGTGTAAATGATCCACCACGTCATGACTGGGGAGCTGATGGGGAGGACCCGGCGTTTCAGAAACTGTCAAGCAGGTCAAATGTTATAACAACATTCGGAAAAGCAGAAATATTTTAATATATTTTTATTGATTTCAGAGAGGAAGGGAGAGGGAGAGAGAGATAGAAACATCAACGGTGAGAGAGAATCGTTGATTGGCTGCCTCCTGCATGCCCTCCACTGAGCATGTGCCCTAACCAGGAATTGAACCGTGACCTCCTGGTTCATAGGTCGACGCTCAACCACTGAGCCATGCCGGCCGGGCGAAAAAGCAGAAATAGTTGGAAAAATATTTACCAATGAAAAAAACAAATACAGGAAGGGGGGTGTCAGGCAGCTCAATCCCCTCTCCTTCCTCCTCCCACAGGACTCTCTCAGCACAGTTTCCCTCTATAATCCATTCAGCGATGTCCTGTTGGGGTGCAGGACTGCACTGAGGTGAGCAGGGGTTCTGTGACGTAATGACCAACGTCTTCATATATCACCTTGCATTCTCCTTTCATTCTTCTCATTTTTATTTCCCTTTTCCCACACATTCATGCTCTCAGATTGCACCTCCTAATAAAGCAACAGGTTTTAATCATAACTTGGTTCCTGTTTACTATAGGACCAGGCGAAGATAACTACTAACAGAGTAGGGTATATATTTTAAGATTAATAATTCATATCCCCTTTTCTCTGACCTTCCAAGCACAAGGAGAAATACAGAAGAATGCAAACTGGAGTTAGAACAAAGAAGATTCCTGTGTGTCTTGGAATGTGGTGATGAGATTATAGTGTTTTATAGGCTAGGCTTGGGAATGTGTATAAAAATAATAAGAGAGGGATGGTATTTGGATGAGCAATCAAAATGTACCTCAAATTTGAGATTTGGAAATTAAAAATAATATCCAAATGATGTTTCACAATGACCGGCTTACAGTATCAGATGCCCGGAAAACCAATCAATGTGATGTACAATATGTGTTATTCCCCTTAAGTCATACTATATATTTTTAAATTTAATTTAAAATCAAGAACTTTATTCTCAGAGTCATAGCTGAGGGTTGGAACTGTTCCCAGGTCCTCTCTTGAATTTACCCTCTAATTTTGCCTTCTATTCAAAGGAAGTTTCTACTATAACCTGAACTATATTTTGGATTTGAATGTATTACATATAATGTATAGAATGAAGGTAATAGAGGTAAAAGGATAACTCTATCTGAATCACTTTAGTTATCTCTTCTCTGGGGGTGATATACTCATTTCAATGAATCCAGCATTCTTTATAGAAAGCATTAATTTTTTTAAAGATACTACCAAAAACGTCAATAAATACTCTGAACAAGGAAAGGCATAGCACAGAAAGCCTACTTTTTGTTCGCCCAAAGCAGCACCTAGGAAAGACAAGACCAGGATCAAGGATACATTTCAGGATGAAAGTGGTTCAGGGCTAAGGGACATACTCAGTCTGGACAAAGGATATGATTATTTCCCTTCCCTCTTGTGTCCTGCACCGGCCTAAGGAGTAGACTGGGGTTCAGAATGTGGATTCCACATTGAAACTATGGGATAAAAATAGATCTATAGACATGTAAAAATGTTTACAATTCAATGCTAATGAAGACATCCTTTTGAAATTGGATGTTTATAAAATGTGCATGCACACTCCTTGTTTTCCTACGTGCGTGTATTTAAGCTAACGTTGCAAAGATGCACTGCCCTACCGTATCTGCCATGTTTTCTTTCCTCTGTGGTTTTCCATCATTTCAAATACAATTGCCCTTTGGTTTCATGGGATGAAAATAGTTTCTGTACCATGAAATTTTAGTGTTGCTGGGAAAATTATTTAAAATGAGAACATTGGGTTTTATGAAGTTATTCAAATCACAATGCTTCTAGTCTAGTAATATGTTTTTATTCATGACAAATGACAAATGTTCATTCTTTTTTTCTTTGTCAACTAAATCTCATCCAGTCATCACTGAAACCCAATGGAGAGTCAGGGTTCAGAAGAAAGGAACTAATGCGAAAGTGTCCTGGGTTGGGGGGGAGGGTGTTCCCAGAATAGCTATCAGCTTTGAGAGATTTGGAGAAAATTATGTTAAGGTCGGTTTCCCGGAAAAGAGATATCTCGGTGTAGAATGTTGCTTAGGTTTCTGGAAAGTAACCTCCTTTGATTGCTAAAACCAAAGTGTGTCAGGAACTGTGAGGGCTCTGAGATGTGCACGCTAAAAAGTTAGCCTGCCCCAGTTTCGTGGATTCTGGAAGAAGGCCTTTAATACTCATGACAATAATCATAGATAGGATAAAATCATGTTCACATGTCGGTGATCTGGTTTCCAATTCCCACAGGGCGACATGGGAAGGGCCAGCTAACATCTGTACATGAAGTTTGCTACATAACAAGAGAGGAAGGCTTTGCTCTAGAGAAGGCACCTCATCTATTAGATGTACAAACCTCAAAAAATAGCCCAAAAGAAAGACTGTGTGTGACTCTGAGATGCATCAGTCGTGGGGAATTGTACCCCAACAAAGTGATGTTGGCATAACACAGAATGAAAGAAACATATTATTGGTCACTGTTTTCTTCAGAATTTTTCTGCTGAGAAAACCTCTCTTTACACTAGGCAGGTGGGGCAGAAGTATGTTTACAGGTGTTCATATGGAAAACAATACAATAATTTTATATGTTTTTATTGATTTTTAGAGAGAGAGGAAAGGAGATGGATAGATAGAAACATCTATGAGAGAGAAACATCATTGAAAGGCTGCCTTCTGCACATCTCCCACTGGGGATTGAGCCCACAACCCAGGCATGTGTCCTGACCAGGAATCCAACCTCTTGGTTCCTGGGTTAATGTTCAACCACTGAGCCACACTGACTGGGCGACAATATAATAATTAATAAATAATAATACAAGAGTAAACTCAGTGTTTCAAGTAATCACAACTGTAGACCGACTTTTGCCTGCCCCTGTATGTCCCCCTTTGATTTCAGAATCCATTGATCACATTGCCTATCAGAGTCAGAAAGGCTCAGGTGACACATAAAGGAGTCAGGATGGAACAGAATCTGGGTTCTGTCCCAGAAAACGCTTTCTTAACCTCTAGCTACAAGCTCCAACCCCAGTTCTCTGTATCCCAAACCTAATTCTGATCACTGATTCTCTCTCTTAGTAACCAGCCTCCCCATCCTCTTGGTCACAAGCCTTAATCTTGGGCAACATCCCAAATACATATTGTCTTTCCCTCTTATTCTATAGGTGGAAATTCAGGCCACATCCATGTACCTCTTTCCCTTGGGTCAGGCCTCTCTTCTATCTGAAAAAAAACAAAACAACAACAACAACAAAAACACCCACTTTTGTAAATAAATCCTATTTGGGATGCTATTTTTTTCTTTAAGCCATTTTTTTCTTTTTCTTTTTTGTAATGATAAGATTTTTTTTATTGTTTAAAGTATTACATATAGTAGTATATATATCTCCATTTTTTCCCCATTGACCTAGCCTCCCCTACATTCTTTTCACAATTATATTTCTTTAAAAAATCAAACTAGGCTATGTCTCTTCAAAAGTTGATGAATGCTGGCATTTCTCTAGGGTAACCCCGGTTTTTTTATGACATAAGGTCCTCTATGATGTGACGCCGACTGAAACCACTGTCCTCCTGTCTGTTTCCCCACACCCACCCTCTGTTCCACCCTAACATTCCACTCTGATTTACATCAACGCCCTGGGCACATTTGCTCCCTTAGAAATCAGCCTCTACTGCCTCTCAAGTGAACTCTCAGTCCCCTTCCCTGCTCAGCTCTGTGGACCGTATCCTGTGCCTGACTCCAGCAGCGTTCATTGTTTTCTCACGGAAGCCATAACTGCAGCCTCTGTGTAAATCTAGCACAGGGGCTCTTACACTGCTGTGACGGCTCTGTCCAGTAGGAGTCAGAGAGACTTCTAAGTCCACCTAAACACGGACAGACCGAGATTTGTGTACTAAGTAGATACTTTAAAACCAAGGCCTCCAGGTTAGTTAACGTCCAGTGGATCTCCTCCTCCTTCCCGGAATGGGGATTGGCATGTTCACCTTTCAGTTTGCCGGAGAACTCCTAAAGCAGGAGTCGTATTACAGAAATCTCAGCCTTTGTATCTGGCAGAGCATCGACCATGCAGCATGGGGTCAACAGGTGGATGTGAAATTAATAGCAGAACAGAAGCATGAAGATCCTCACTGTCCTCAGAGAGCTCGCTTTCCTTCAGATGATCAATGATGTTACCAGAAATTCCTAGCAATAATATTGCTCAAACATCCCTGATGATATCAGAAGTTTCAGTAACTACAACGAGCCTTGTTGAACTCACAAACTCACCCTGTCCCTTAGACTGCATTCAATGTTTTCTTGTTGGTGAAAATTTTCAGGAAAATTTGATTTGATAATCAAATTTATCAAATCCTATATAATAAAAGGCTAATTTGCAAATCGACCAAACAGTGAAACGACTGGTCACTATGACACGCACTGACCACCAGGAAGCAGACACTCAATGCAGGAGCTGCCCCCTGGCGGTCAGTGCACTCCCACAGGGGGAGCAACGCTCAGCCAGAAGCCGGGCTCATGGCTGGTGAGCACAGCAGCGGTGGTGGGAGCCTCTCCCGCCTCCACAGCAGAGCTAAAGATGTCGGACTGACGGCTTAGGCCCACCATCAGTCAGACATCCCCTGAGGGCTCCCAGACTGTGAGCCGGTGCAGGCCAGGCTGAGGGACCACCCCCCACCGCCACCAAATGCACAAATTTCATGCACCGAGCCTCTAGTTTGTTTATATAGGCCAATCACTCAGATAAGAGCTTTTCATATATACAAGCATTCACTCATCAAGATAATAATACTAAGTAGCTGTTGTTATTAATTTTATTTATAAAAATACAAGTGGTGGAGATAAGATTTAAAAGTTGGAAGTATGATCAGAGACCCTACTTTTGAATACATTGCATTTGTCTCAGCCAATTGTATTTTTATATAAAAGCGAATTCCTTTTACTTCAGAAAGAATAATAATGAAAAATTAAACTACTGAAGTGAAACAAAACGAATCAAACCAATCCTTCAAACTCAACATGAAGTACTGCTAAGTTTACCTGAACCCTGGAGCACACGATGGCCTGGGGAGGAAAGCATTCTTATTAAAAGACATTTTCTAGAAGCTCTTTTGTTTCCAAACTTAGAAATAGTCCTTACATGGGTTCCTGTGTATTCAATTACATATTAACAGATTGATAATTAAAATGTTTATTGTGTGACTGGAGTTAGAGTCACATAATTCTCCTGACAATGTTTACTCTAAACCATCTGCTGGGGGGGAAATCCATCGCAAGGATCATTTGTGTGATTTGCAGAAAGCAGCCTTTCCCAGCACATCCTGTTTAAATAGCCACAGGTATTCAGATGTCAGAGCAGACAGGTGTGCTGCTTGTTTGCCTGTGGCTGTTGATTTACGTATTGTGGTGGCGGGAGCTGAAGCTATGGGGCAGGAGCATATGATTCCGGGGTACTTACTGTACCAAGGTTAGCTGCTGAGGATGCCCCCACCCCCTTTCTGTATGCAATTCAGTCATTTTCGGGAAACCATAAACTATCTGTCACAGACTAAAACTTCCCCTGGCTTTTTCTTGCCATGCGTGGTAGAGGAAATTAAATATTTATATGTACAACTACTTTTAAATGCTTGAAAGTAGTATTGTCTGATCAAAACCGGTAGCATAAGTAGCTCTATTAGTATCTATCCCCTCTTCCCGAAACCGTGGAACCCTAAGAGATGAGATGTGAATTCCAGTTTCAAGGACACTCTTCTTATTTTTGTTCCATGCGTATCAGCAGCATTTTACATTTAAGTGGACTGTGGACATTAGTGAAGGGAGGTTCCAGAAATATGTCTGTAAATGCCCAGAAAAGCTACTTAGACTGTACGTATCTGTCCTCCAATCACTGAGCACTGGCTGTGCATTCACTGTTTGTTTGTTTGTTTGTTTTTATGTTAATGAAACTACCCGGTCACTTGCAGAGCTGATAAAAGATGAGGCGCCAGGCCACACGCTCTGAGTCTAAATATTTAAGGCTACACCTCCCAGTGTCTACTCTGAGTTATTGGAGAAGACGATCACATCTTAAATTTGACATTGGAATGATTCCCATCATGCCCTTCTCAGATGATCTGGTTTATGAAACCTAAAATTTATACCCCAAACAGTGCACTGTCTGTACTTTCCTCCACTAAACTACACGCATGTACTTACAACAGGTTCCAAACCCAGAGGCTGAAGACGTATAATCATGAAAGTACATGTACCCGAAGCACACACATCCAACACCCCCATATGTCATTAAAACCCACTGCGTTCGCAATGTAGGACATCGTCATTTTAAATCAACTGAAAGTACCGTAAATATTCACGTGATAAGAAATACAGACCATTTTGTGATGGCCTATTTTGTGAGAGGACCATCTCATTAAGTTGCAAACACCCATTACTGGTTAACTAGCTCTTTAATCCTTGGTTGCGATTAACAATGAGAAGCATTTTCATGAATCTACTGGAAGATGATCTTTGTGATGTTTGCTTTGTTCCTTAAGTGGAACTGCCCCATTAAATGTACGAACAAGTCAGAGGGTTTTCAGTTCATTGGCCAAATGTCCCCCGCAAACATGACGGCAATTGATTAAGACAGTGTCGCAGTGTGTGCTGCTCCATCAATTACAGAGAAGTGATTTTTAATAAGCTGAGATACCTATACTTTTATTTGGGGTGACTGAGTAGCTTCACAAACCTCATTGTTCGGTGAGCACAGGATGGAGCGAGGTCGGTGTTTTTATGAGATGGGTCGTTCCCCGTGGGCTTGCCTCCGAGGCCGTGGCCTGATCCGAGGACAGCGCTCTCCTCCTCGCCGGTCTGCAGTGCATCCGCTGCCATCTATATGGTAATCAACTTTCCCGTCATGTATGTTCAATTATTTTTCCATCTGTTCTTTCCCAGGGTTTTGCATATGTGCATATTTAACAGGGAAAAGTTCAGGGAACCATTCTGCCTTTGAGTCTGTCTCGGGAACGTTCCCTGGAAGGGATGTGGTGCCTTAAAGAGCCCGGCACAATTTTACCTTTGTTCTCCCCTTGGTTTGAATGTGTGTAGGAAAAGATGGCCCCTTTTCCTGTCAGAGCCTGGGGTGTCTTTGGGGTCATGGCTGTGAAGACACTGCCGGGGTCTCCAGGGTGCTCCCCGTCCTGTCACTGAGGGGCCTGCCACTTCCCGCCACCGCTGCCCGGGCGTACTGTCTCCTGTGTGTTCTGAACAGAAAAAGAGGGGAGTGTGGAGGTGCCACTGAAAATAGGTAGGTTCTTTCATTTTCTCTAAAGTGTAAAGGTGGCCCTAGCCAGTTTGGCTCAGTGGATAGAGCGTTGGCCTGTGGACTGAAGGGTTCTGGGTTCGATTCCCTGTCAGGGCACATGCCCGGGTTGTGGGCTCTATCCCCAGTGGGGGTGTGCAGGAGGCAGCCGATCCATGGCTCTCTCTCATCAGGTGAGGAGGAGGAGGAGGGCAGTGCCCGCGGGCCGGCAGGTGAGGAGGAGGAGGAGGGCAGTGCCCACGGGCCGGCAGGTGAGGAGGAGGAGGAGGGCAGTGCCCACGGGCCGGCAGGTGAGGAGGAGGAGGAGGGCAGTGCCCACAGGCCGGCAGGTGAGGAGGAGGAGGGCAGTGCCCACAGGCCGGCAGGTGAGGAGGAGGAGGGCAGTGCCCGCGGGCCGGCAGGTGAGGAGGAGGAGGAGGGCAGTGCCCACGGGCCGGCAGGTGAGGAGGAGGAGGGCAGTGCCCACAGGCCAGCAGGTGAGGAGGAGGAGGAGGGCAGTGCCCGCGGGCCGGCAGGTGAGGAGGAGGAGGGCAGTGCCCGCGGGCCGGCAGGTGAGGAGAAGGAGGAGGGCAGTGCCCACGGGCCGGCAGGTGAGGAGGAGGAGGAGGGCAGTGCCCACGGGCCGGTAGGTGAGGAGGAGAAGGAGGGCAGTGCCCACGGGCCGGCAGGTGAGGAGGAGGAGGAGGGCAGTGCCCACAGGCCGGCAGGTGAGGAGGAGGAGGAGGGCAGTGCCCACAGGCCGGCAGGTGAGGAGGAGGAGGAGGGCAGTGCCCATGGGCCGGCAGGTGAGGAGGAGGAGGAGGGCAGTGCCCACAGGCCGGCAGGTGAGGAGGAGGAGGGCAGTGCCCGCGGGCCGGCAGGTGAGGAGGAGGAGGAGGGCAGTGCCCGCGGCCTGGCAGGTGAGGAGGAGGAGGAGGGCAGTGCCCACGGGCCGGCAGGTGAGGAGGAGGAGGAGGGCAGTGCCCACAGGCCGGCAGGTGAGGAGGAGGAGGAGGGCAGTGCCCACAGGCCGGCAGGTGAGGAGGAGGAGGAGGGCAGTGCCCACGGGCCGGCAGGTGAGGAGGAGGAGGAGGGCAGTGCCCACAGGCCGGCAGGTGAGGAGGAGGAGGAGGGCAGTGCCCACAGGCCGGCAGGTGAGGAGGAGGAGGAGGGCAGTGCCCACAGGCCGGCAGGTGAGGAGGAGGAGGAGGGCAGTGCCCGCGGGCCGGCAGGTGAGGAGGAGGAGGAGGAGGGCAGTGCCCAAGGGGGCGGCCTCCTGTCTTCCCGGGCACCTGGCACCCAGCAGCAGTGTTCTCCGGGGGAGGGGGTCCCCAGGAGGTGGTGTGGGACGCGCGGGTGCCCACCTCAGACCACGGCTCCTGCAGGCAGCTGCAGCGCTGCCCCATTCTCTGCTGGCACGTGGCCTCGGGGCCGCCGTGTTCGATGAGCAGGTGCCCAGGCCCGCGGGAGCCAGGCCTCCGGCGGCCTCTCTCTGCTCCGTGTCCCGCTGCGGTGGCCGTGGCACGGGCAGAACTCACACCTTGGTCCTGAGCTCCCTCCCGGGGGGCGCTTGCAGGCACCAGGCCGCGGCCCCTCTCTAGTCACCCGCCTGTGAGTTACTCATACCAGCCTCTGGCCCGTTAGTGCCAACCGGCAGGGGCGCTGGGCGCCTGCCTGTCAGCTCCGGGTACCGCAGAACTGGACCCTCAGCTCCATCCTGCACCGCCTTTCAGGAGCCACCGGAGCTGTCACGGGGCCTGGGGTGGCCCGTGGAGCGGACACCCCGCAGGAGCCCCCCACGTCGGGGCGCGGGCTGCGCTGAGGGCAGTCATTCAAACCCCTAACGCCGGTGATTGCGCGTTCTGCTGACGGTTCCGCAGTCGCGGCGGCTGTAAGAGCTGACAATTAACTTCAGAGAAGCGGAATTCATGTCACAGTCTGCACGCAGCATAATCCACGCTGCCCAAACCGCACATGGGCAATTCAGACCTGAGAGATGGCTCTGAATTCTGCTGTGCTGGCAGCGGATCGAGTAAACAAGCAGCTCAAACACAAGTAAGAAAATCAGATTCACCACATCTGGTGCGAGGACCGGCGGCGAGAGGCAGGTCTCGCGGCTGCAAGAACAGGCAAGAAGCAAACATGGGAAGGGAGTGTGGGGACAGCCGGGGGGCCCAGCACCCACGCCGACCAGGCCGCCCTCTCCATCACACCCGCCTGCCTCTGGCCTGGCAACAGGCTAGGTCTCGGCTCAGTGTTGGCACCGCCTAGGTCGCTGCCTGACCGCAGGCTAGGAACCAGCGGAGAGATGGGTGGGTCGCACAGTTGGGGAGGAATCGGGAGGTAAACCAGGAGGACCAGGCCTCTGCAGCCCTGATGCAGGCTAGTCCCCATATTCCCGCTTTCGGGGAGCTCCTTCTACAGAGGCTACAATGATACCACCGGGTTACAGACAGAAAGTTAAATTCTTTTTAGAAAACCTTTTCTTTACTGATTTCAGAGAGCAGAAGGGAGAGGGAGAGAGAGATAGGAACATCAAGGATGAGAGAGAATCATCAACCAGCTTTCTTTCTGACTAGAGGCCGGGTGCACGAATTCGTACACGGGTGGGGTCCCTCGACCTGGCTGGTGATTGGGCCAATCGGGCTGGCCAGCTGGGGGAAGAGACCATGGGAGGTTGGCTGTGGGAGCACACTGACCATCAGGGGGCTGCTCCTGCATTGAGCATCTGCCCCCTGGTAGTCAGTGCACATCATAGCTACCAGCCAGTCATCCGCTCGTAACGGTCGCTTAGGCTTTTATATATATAGATATTCACATGTTTGTGTGTGTGTGTGTGTGTGGATTATTGTGTTTTAGACTAAATATCCATGTAGCCAGCGTGGGAGTGCTGTGGAGAACAGAGGTATTTCCACACGCTCTCCGTGCGCCACGCTGATTTCTGATTCTTTTCCCCCTGAACACGTCTACCAGGCCTACATGACTCAGCCGTGTTTTCACTTCCCACAACAGCCATCTCTGGAGCAATGGGCTGTTTCTAAGCGCTCCTCTGTCCCCGGGGCCATTGGGCGTACAGCTACTGGTACATCATACCAACACCCCAATTTATTTCCTCAGCTCGTCTGCTCATTCAGTCTGAGTGTACTCCCATTTAGTCAAGTGTCCTGCTTCAAGCTTAACGGATGTTAAGACATAAGAAATACACATCACATTGATAACTGGAGAACATTTGCATACTCAGGAGAGGGGTTGCTGGGTCGTATGGTAGCTCTGTTCTCAATTGTCTGAGGCGTTGCCAGACTGCTTTCCACGGTGGTTGTACCAGTCCACCTTCCCACCAAGTTCCCTTGAGAGGAGGACTTGCAGTTCTACTAACTGCTTCCTCTAAATAAATGCATGCACATGTGGCTTTTAAAAATTGCCTGTAAAAGCATTAGTTTCAAAATTCAAATTTCTCTTTCGGTGGAGATTATGCAAAGCTTGTGAACACCTACTCCAAATGTTCCTGAAAGAATATATTACCAACAACTCTTCTTTAAAAAAAAAATAAATTAGTGAGTCAATGGTGCTTCCAGCCTGAAATACAAGGAAGACAGCAGGAAGGACACGTGCGATGGAGCATTACCAGGTCTGTGGGCCCCTCACCCAGCCGGCGGATGTTAAGTTAGAAAAGAAGGAAGAAAAAGCATCACTGTGGTTTGAGAAAGAATTGCAAAGATGTTCGGTGCATTCTGAACAACGATGTGGTGCCTAATGTTTCTCTGCTCCAGGATGTAAGGGAAAAATCTTTATTATTGCGCTCTCCAGTGAAGCTATATACAATACTCTCCGAAGTCATCAGGACTGAATAATGCTAGGCCACCTAATGAATACTGTAAGTGTTTTAAATAGGCCGATTTAATTTGTCTAATGACACAAGAACGCTGCTATCCACCAAAGACCTTGTAATTAAGTTGAGGACTGTTTCGGTCCATTAGCACATTACGCATCACAGAGCTAGAGAGACGGAAAGCAGAGGGGCCCCGTGTGTCACCGCGGCTAACGAGACTTCTTTTGGTTTGGAATCTGTACGCTTTGTTTCCATTTAAATAATCACACAGTTAGATAGAGCATGTTTGATTTCTGCTGCTTTATGGTTTCTGCGAATCCCTGCGACACTATATACCTAATAAACAGTCCAATGCAATTGTTGGTAATTCTAAGTGTCAGAGATCCAACTAATGACTTTCTTGTTATAAAAAAAATAAAAATAAAAATTATGTCAGCAAGGTTTCTCATCACGTGACTCTGGAAATCAATAGCTTGCAATGGTTCCATAACATCACAAAATTTCTTAGGTATCTGTTTTGGAAAAAATGTGCTTACAGTGAAATGCCTTATGGATTTCCGATAAAATATAGACTATTGAGTTTTTATGCTACATAACTAATTTTGAACAAAAGTTTTCTTAGGACTTTATTACATAACATCTTCCTCATTTTAGTTTGATAACACGGAAAACTGAAGATACATAAGGTTTCACTTCTGATCTTCTCAGGGAAGTCTTCTTTTGCTTCAAGACAATAAAAATATCGCCCTTTATGGCTTACTGCTATTTGCTTTACTTCGCCCTTTATGGCTTACTGCTATTTGCTTTTAACTCGTTTTCGGTATTTTGAAGCCATGAACTAGCTTAACTATTTTTGTTTCTCCTTTTCCAAACAGCCTTTTAAAATAGTGCTGCTGTTTAAATAATCCATATTTTGATAGAACAAACAATAATATCCCATCTCTATCACTTTTTATGTATTTAAGGGTAATTTGGGGCCTAAGAAAATACACACAGTTTTCTTCAGCTCGCCGGCAATTTGATTACAAGTGGATAAATGCCCGGATTGGCCTCCTGGCACCTATTGTGGTGGAGGCTCTGTGCGCAGCTCAGGAGCCACCCCGATGAACTAACAATGAAAAATTACCTCGTTCCCACTGATGTTTCCCCGGGTGGGAGCCAGGATCTCTCTCCTCCTGGTCAACTAGAGTAAGTCTTGTCCACTGTCTGTCTGTATGTATGACATGTGGAGGGGTCTTTTTTTTTTATTATTTTAATCCTCACCTGAGGATATTTTTTCCATTGATTTCTAGAGAGAGTGGAAGAGAGGGAAAGGCAGAGAAATATCAATGTGAGAGAAACATATTGATTGGTTGCCTCCTGCACGTGCCCCAACCTGTGTCCTGGCCAGGGGAGGAGCCTGCAACCAAGGTACATGCCCTTGACCGGAATCGAACCCGGGACCCTTCAGTCCGCAGTCGGACACTCTATCCACTGAGCCAAACCGCCTAGGGAAGGGGGTCTTTTTTTAAAGCATGTTTATATTGATTTTGAAGAGAGAGAAAGGAAGAGGGAGAGAGAGAAACGCTCATGTGAGGGAAACATCTGTCAGCTGCCTTCTGCACGCCCCCTACTGGGGATCAAGCCCACAACCCAGGCAAGTGCCCGAACTCGGAATCAAACCTGCAGCCTTTCATTCAGTGCAGGGGTGATACTCAGCCAGCTGAGCCACACCAGCCTGGGCTGTGGGGCTCTTTAACCCGGGACTGTACAACATCACAAGCGGAGGCTGCCTGGATGCACGCTCTGTGACACAAACGCCAGGCCGTGTGCTGTGGACACTCACCCAGTGCAGAGGGAACGATGCGAGGGGCATTGAAACAGGTGCTTTCGGGTCCTTCTCCTTGAAGCGCTGATGGTCTCTTCCTCGGAGGGGTGACAATGCCGTGAGGGTTGAGTTCCTCTTCTAGTTCCTCGTGGGGAGCCTCGGGGACGTTTCTGCTCTCGGGGCCCTTAGCACACGTCAGGAAATTCTTCGCTTTTCTTCATGACCGAAGAGATGTTGAGATAATGATGCGTCCCTCTGTCTGTGAGACCAGGGTGTAAGGACTGTCTTCTTCTGCAGCTGCGTTGTATCCATGGGATCAGCCACCCACCGTGTCGCCATTTGGGGGGGTGTTATCCCCCTTTTTACAGACATTTCCTGTTTGTTGTCTCTGGCAAAACGAGGTCCCTGGTGCCTTCAAACTGACATACGTCAGCTGTATGTGCATCCTGGACTACCCATCAGCCAACAACTGGCCGAACATGGGATGCATGCAATGCCAGTCCTCGTCACAACACACCGGCCCTTCGGTTTAAGGGAGCAGTCGGCTTAGGAGAGCAGAGCTTCGGCCGAACCCGGCACCGCCCTCAGCATTCTCGAACGAACAGGGAACCCTCGAGGGCCGGTGCTGCTCCGTGGGCGCTGACAGCTCACATCATGAAAGGAACTGTTTTTGTTCCTTTCTGTCTAGGCAGAATGTTGCTCTAATATGCCATGCTACTGCCTGCTTCGAACATGTCAGAGGTGCCGGGGCTGCTAGACTCAGGTCAGGCTGACAACTGAGCGGCCGCTGACAACACTTCCCAGTGAGCAGAGGGCACGGTCCCGACAGCCTGCCTTACCTCGGGACCCGAGTTCTTACTCGGGTCTCCTTCACCACTTAGACGTGGAACCGCGGAGAAAGGCAGCTGCTGACCGTGCCAAAGAGCAAATGTGACGTTTGACACAATTACCTTATTTGAAAACCCCCTGCCTGCCATGATTTTAGTCTGGAGGGCCGTGACACACTCCAACCAAGTGTCCAGGGATGTCTGACCCACGTCATCTAACGGAGAGGCAGGTTCCAAAGTGTGTTTGCTGTGAGCTCACATCTGCTGGTTGCACCTAACCAGCCAATCCTACCTATCTTGGCTCTAATATGTAAAAATAACGTGCATCATATGTCATTGCTCTAGAATAGGTATAGGGGCAAGTTTATTAAAATTTTCAGATGCCCTTTCCAAATAAATAAAAATAGTTTTGTTTGTAGACTTAAGAGCGATGCTATTTTTAAAATGCACATGAATTGTGATAAAGAGAACATTTGTGGATTCTGCATTGATGTGCACAAGCAGAGTTATTCAATCCAAAGTGGTTCAAAGTCACCTCTAAGACACTACGAGTGATTTCATGCAAATGTCACGTAAGAGGTAATAGCAAAAGGGAAATGTTTCACAAATTAAAGGGACAAAGCCATCTCCAAGTGCTTCACCCGTGCGTGGATTAAATTACCTGCAATAGGGTGACTTTATTTTCAAGATCAAAGGACTTTCAACAGAGAAGATGGAGATGCTCCCACCTTCCCATAGAAGATAAAGATACCCGGCCAGCCATTTAATTCCCAGTCAGAGCACATGCCCGGGATGGGGGCTTAATCCCAAGTGTGGGGTGTGCAGGAGGCAGCCAATCATTGATTCTCTCTCATCATTGATGCTTCAATCTCTCTCTCCCTCTCCCTACCTCTCTGAAACCACGTTTAAAAAAAAGATAATTATAAAATACATACATTGATTACTAGAAAAACTCTAAATCATTTGGGAACCATAACATACTTTATTTTTATTTTCTTAGTCTGATCTCATATATACTTGTAAACACGTTTTCAAATATAACCTTGAAAAGAACTGTTACTTTTCTTGACCTTATTTTTAAGAAGTAAAGAAGCTTAAATAATGTTACTGAAACTCTCTTCTTATATTTGTTGGATATATTAGTTTTATTTATATCTGAGATAAACTATGTACATTCAAGTCTAAACACAATCACAGTTGGAAATAAATCTACAAAGGAGCTTATCCACAATAGCTTCTCCTCTCAAGCCTCCCGAAGTCAGCTGAGCTCACAGTGGTCCCTGGGAGATAACAGTCCCTCATTGCCTTCCTTCTCTTTGATGGAACACCAGGAGACTCCCTGGATTGCAAAGGACTCGGGAAGTAGAACTCTGTCAAAAGGAATATTCTGTGAGGCGGTATACACTTGAAGTCACTTTCCTCAGAGCTGAGAGAATGAATATTCTTGTATTCCTAAAAATGTCAACAGAACTGATTATTATTTTTCTTTTCCATTACCCACAGAACTTATTTTTGTTTTTCACTGCTCCAAGTCTTGTACGCCTTCCCACATTGCATAGGAATTTAGACAAATAATACCAGTTGGTGACTTTATAATGCTTGGCATATAGGTTGTGGTAATTAGTGGGCAAGCGTATCTTTAGAGGTAAGTTATGTAACCTATAATACGCGTTCTGTCTCTATGGCTTTGCATACCACGGATACTTCACATATAAATCATTAGGCAATACCGGGCATTTTGTGCATGGCTTCTGTCACTTAGCTTTATGGTTTTGAGGATCATCCAAGTTCTTGCACTTATCAGTGCTTCATTCCTTCCTATGACTGCATAATATTCCCTTGTTATATGACACAATTGGTCCATTCGTCTGTTGATGGAATCTATGACATCTGAGACAATCACTTTTTGGCTGTTATGAGTAATGTATATAAACATTTGTGTATAAGTTCTGTATAATCTTAAGTTCTCATTTCTCTTAGGTATATACCTCAGAGTGGAATTGCTGAGTTAGAAGTTTAAACTTTTTGAGGAATTTTCCAAATTTCTCCCATAGTTGCTGAAACATTTACATTCTCTACAGCAATGTATGAGGGTTCCTACTTGTCCACATCCTTGCCAATGCTTGTTATTTTAGATTGCTTTGATTATAGCCATACTAGTGTGTGTAAAGTGGTATCTATTTGTGGTTTTGGATTGCATTTCCTTAATCACCAGTGATGCTAAATGTCTTTCATGTGCTTGTTGGCCATTTGGATTTTTTGTGTTGAGGAATGTTGAATCAACTTCTTTGCCTTTTTTTAAAGAGTCTTTTAATTATTCTGGGCACTAAATTCTTATCAGGTATGTGATTTGCAAATATTTTCTCCCGTTCTGTAGATTGTCGTTTTACTTTGTTGATAATGTCCTTCCATGCCCACCAGCTTTTATTCATATGAGTTCAATTTCTCATGCATCAATATCAAATTTAAAAATTTATTGCCAATTATTTATAAATCTTATCTTAATTTCATGGGCAGAGGAAGCTCTGTCCTCCTGGCCAAGGCACGAATTTCTTTCTCTACTGGAGGGGGGAAAGAAACCCCTGTTTTTTTCTAAGAGTTTTATAGTGGTAACTCTTAAACTTAAGTCATTGATCTATTTTGAGTTAATTTTTGTATATAGCAACAGTAGTTGCCCCAAAATATAAATATTTATCAAACAAATGCATGAATAAATAAAGTTAAAATCTGGGGGGCATTATGATTAACACAAATCACATTAAAATTCGTATTCAAAAACTTGAAAATTCGCCCTATAATTACAAAACCAGAACATCAGAATTCAAAGATATGATCATCTCAGGACAATACTAGCCAAAGAAACTTCCTAAGGAAAAAAAACTTAAAATAAGAAGCCTCCTGAAAAACAAGTTTAAAAAGAATTTACAACAGCACATGGAGAGAAAAATCAAGGTGAAGAGTGATAAAGTGGAGGCCTAACAATGAAGCCTATGATTAAATGAGCTAAGAATCAGGTTACGCACAACCATTGATGTAAAATGGTTGTACAACGGAGTATAGTTACGAAGTACAAAAAATAGCCAGGAATTGGAAAGAAATTTCCCATATGAATATTAAAGTGAAATTTGGAAAAGTGGTTATGTTGAGATGTTCGGATTCTTAGGCATCGTCCGTGGGTCTCTTGTCTCCTTTAATCTAGAGCAACTTGTACGGCTTTCCTCATCTTTAATAACCTGGACATGGTTGAGGGATACAGGCCAGTTCCTGTGTAGAACATGCTCCTATTCAGGTTTATCTGATGTTTGCTCATGATTGCATTCAGGTTGTGCATTTCTGATGGGAATCCCACAGAAGTGATGGTTGTAACGCTCAGTGAGTCCTACGAAGAATCACATGTCTCCTCTTTCTGGTCACATTACCTTTGGTCACCTTGGTTAAGGTGATGCCTGTCAGATTTCTCTAAAGTTATTAATGACTATGCTCTAATTAATATGGGTTTTGTGGGTCAATACTGTGGAGCTATATGAATATGCAGCTCCTCATCCATCATTTACCCACCAGTTCTTTCATTCATTCGAGGTTCCAACATGAATCTGTTATTACTATGACACTTGTCAAGTGGTGATTCTTTAACTCAGTCACTCCTTTTCCATTGTTTGTTGGCCTTGTACCACATAAAAGAGTCTTCTCTTCTCCCTTACAGACTGGCTGATTTAATTTATTTCTGTATATCAGTATGGATTCATGGACTTCTATTTAATCAGTGCATTGCAAACCATAACTATCAGCACTATTTAGTCTGATGTGGAAATTGTCCCAGACTTGTCATGGGAATTTTGTTGTTTTTCTTAACTACCTGGTATGCTTTTGTGCCATGTTTCCATTGTTTTTCAGGCAATTTTTACTTTTTAAAAAAAAAATTATTTTTATTGATTTCAGAGAGGAAGGGAGAGGGAGAAAGAGATAGAAACATCAATGATGACAGAGAATCACTGATCAGCTGCCTCCTGCACACCCCTACTGGGGATTGAGCTTGCAACCCAGGCATGTGCCCTAACCAGGAATTGAACCATGACCTCTTGGTTCATAGATCTACGCTCAGCCACTGAGCCATGCCAGCCAAGCAATTTTTACTTTCTGACATAGCTCTACAGTTAAACTAATCTCACATTTTCTCTGCCTCAACTCAGGAATCAACCACTTCCCTAAAATTACCTAGTTCCTTTTGTGAAGAATGGGTTGTTACATGTGCTTATTGCTACCAGTGGCCTTAGTCCTGGGCCTTCTCAGCAACCACACTAGAAAGTATGTGTGTGAAATACATCTACATGCAAATGCACTCCCCTGCACACCTTCCTACCCATCTCTGTGTCTATATTCCCACCACAGGGCTTATTCTAGCCTCTCCCTTCCCATGTGGGTAATTCTCTTTGTAACAGGGAGATACTTGACTCCCACAATTCTGTACACCTTTCCTCAAGACCCTGTATCACTCAATCCCATTGCTAGAATGAGGATAAAGAGAAGAAGGAAGGATGAAAAGAATGCAAGGCCAGGGATAAAGCTTGGCTCTGGGTCCCCTGGGAGCTGCTCCAGGGCTGGCCAGCCAAAGGAAGAAGACTGAGGAAGGAAGATGGAGGGTAGGAGGAAGGAAGGAAGATGACACCAATATCAATGTGCATTGGTTTTATAATAAAAATACAAATAATTGTTGAATAATTTGTGATCTTGAACACACTCCTGGCCTCCCCTACAGTAGAGAAAAAAAATTGTGCCTTGGCTAGGAAGACAGAGCTTCCTCTGCCCATGAAAGTAAGATAAGAATCCTGTATAATAAAAGGCTAACATGTGAATTGTCCCCACAGACAGGAGTTCGACTGATCAAGAGTTAGATGTGTGCTGACTACCAGGGGGTGGCGCGGAACATGGCGGGCGTCAGCGATGTGGCACTGGCAGTGAGCAACAGTGGAGGTGCTGCTGGCCCTGATGGGCCCCAAAGAGAGCGGGACCATGGCAGGATGGTGGAGCAGGTGAGCGGGTAGTGCCAGGCCAAGGCCGGTGCGAAGGGAGGCCGAAGCCGGCAGCTGTTAGGGACCCTACCCATGCACGAATTCATGCACTGGGCCTCTAGTTATAAATAAAACTAAACAGAGCATTAGTGTCCTACAGAATTCTTAACCAGTGATCTCTGTTTCCTCCTCAGTAGACATGACAAGGAGGGACCTGAACCCAGAGCACAATAAAAACACATTAAAAGAAAGAAAAAAAGAAGAAAAGAAAGAAAGAAAGAAAGAAAGAAAGAAGAGAGAGAGAGAGAGAGAGAGAGAGAGAGAGAGAGAGAGAGAGAGAGAAGAAAGAAAGAAAGAAAGAAAGAAAGAAAGAAAGAAAGAAAGAAAGAAAGAAAGAAGAGAGAGAGAGGAAGGAAGGAAGGAAGGAAGGAAGGAAGGAAGGAAGGGAGGGAGGGAGGGAGGGAGGGAGGGAGGGAGGGAGGGAGGGAGGAAGGAAGGAAGGAAGGAAGGAAGGAAGGAAGGGGGAGAGAGAGAGAGATGGAAGGAAGGAAGGAAGGAAGGAAGGAAGGAAAAAAGGAAGGAAGGAAGGAAGGAAGGAAGGAAGGAAGGAAGGAAGGAAGGAAGGAAGGAAGGAAGGAAGGAAGGAAGGGAGGGAGGGAGGGAGGGAGGGAGGGAGGGAGGGAGGGAGGGAGGAAGGGAGGAAGGGAGGAAGGGAGGAAGGGAGGAAGGGAGGAAGGGAGGAAGGGAAGAATTGATTACTGTACAAGCCACAGCAATGTACAGCAGGCGCTTCCCTAGTTCATGAACTGGTAGCTGGAAAAACTCACCACAGTTATTACTTGAGAACAACACATCCCTGAAACAGGCCGTCATTTCTCTCTGAGCTACAAGGAGAAGTCATGACAGCTTTTGAGCCAACGTGAGGACTAACTTGGTCCATGTCCAGGTTAGTCATAAAGGGAAATCTGCCCCCTTAACTGTCCAGGTTATTTCTAGTTTGATGCAATGTATTTGTGGACTGTGTGCACCAATTCATAGGAAACAAGTCCTATTTGTTGTATATTTGTAACTTGAGCTGAGTCTTAGACTCCTCTTAATGGTAATCAATGGCAAAAGCAAATTTTTGCTTTCAACACTTGTTTACAAAGTGCTGGCACCTGACTTTGCAGTTTGTTGTGAATTAATTCATCTGTGCAAGGGAGGAGAGATTTGAAGAGAAAATTCGCAGGTGAGACTATTTCCTAGTACTCAGAGGGGCGTGCAGGGCGAAAAACGGGCACCAGGAGAGCAGAATAAGACTACAGCCCTCGTGTTAATAGGCTTCAGGGATAAAGAGTCATCTTCCCGCATAATAAATAAATAAAATTCCAATTTTTAAGGCCTCATCAGGGAGCTCTGTCTTGGAGAAACGTTCATTTCCGTGCTGCCTACCGGGCAATTATGTTGCCATTGAGAGTTGTTGACTATTAAATGCTTAGATGAATTAAATAAGTGCTTATGAAGTCTGCAATTTCTAATCAGAAAATGAGACAAAGATTAAAATGACATTTTGAGAAAAGGCTTTTTATGGCTTCTGTTTTCAGATCTTTGGGGATCTGTTGGAATTAAATACAGCATCAATCAATGCTTCAACTTCTGACCATTTGTCTCATTGCATTACCTTTTGGAGAGGTGAATACCTATATGCTAAAATATCTGTACAGACGAAATAAGCTGAAGGCTGAATGTGTTTAATGAATATTGGCCAATGTTGTTCTCAAGCTTACGATCTCCTAACCTCTTTGCACTGTTAGTAGAAATCAGTAATGATCCTAAAGAACTTTGTTTATGTGGGTTTTATCTTCTATTATTTACCATAGTAGAAAAAGAAAGACATTTTCAAAATATTCATGTATAATTTATGGGAAAATATCAATCATAAAGTTATTACTAGTATATTACCATCAAAACCATATTTTAAAGAAAAAATAAGCTTTTTTCAAAACAAAAGAATATAAAATGAGAACAATGGCACATCTTTACATTTTTGCAAGATTTTTACATGTCTAACTTAGGTGAAGTCAGCTAGAGTCCTCAGAGCTGCTGCACTCATCGTTTGCCATATGGTGTTTTGGTTGAAACGTTGCCGGGCTGACCAGCAGCCCCTGGACGACGGATGAACAGATTTCTCTGATACAGTTTCACTGTGGGGAGAGGGCTAAGGGGCTTGCCTGGCTCAAGGGTCCAAGCCGCCTCGATTGCCTGCCTCGTTAGCCTTTTATTGGAATTTTTATCTTTAGACTAGAGGCCCGGTGCATGAATTAGTGCATGGGTGGGGTCCCTCTGGGTGGCCTACAGGGATCCAGCTGAAACCCACAGTCCAATGCTGCCTGCAGCTCCTACCTGCCACTCCTGCTCATCCCAGCCCCACTGTGCCCGCCGTGATCCATGAGCCCTGTGCCAGCCATGAGCCTTCCCCCAAGGGGAGTGGCCTGCAGGATCAGGATGAAACTGGCTCTCTGACATCCCCCATGGGTCCCGGATTGCAGATTGAGAGAGGGCACAGGCCAGGCTGAGGGACCCCACCGGTGCACAATCAGACCGGGGATCAGGTGGGGAGGGACCAAAGGAGGGCTCCAGGGCATGTCTGGTCCATCTCGCTCAGTCCCCATTGGCTGGACCCCAGCAGCAAGCTAACCTACCAGTTGGAGCATCTGCCCCCGGGTGGTCAGTGCACATCATAGAGAGTGGTTGAGCACCTTAGCATATCATTAGCATATTATGCTTTGATTGGTTATTCAATTGTTCTCCCATTCGGTCTATTTACATATTACCTCTTTATTATATAGGATACAATTAGTAGGGTGAATAATCTTGGGAGGACAGATGTGTTTACATTGTCCTCTAGGCAAGGGCGTCCCGGGATTAAGCATAAGGATTCCAGTAAACACCCAGGGGTCTGCATGTGCACAGACTTGTTTGGAAAGGTCAAGGAATAATTAGAGGCACCACCTTCGACACTCCCCTAAGTCGGAATTCTGGTAAACAGGGCAAGCAGCCTTCCACACACTTCCCTTTTATCAGAATGTCCTCCTTACTACTTTCCAACCAAGTCTCTTGTACTCCCCAACAAAACATATGAGGAAAATTTAGCCTCTTCCAGATATCTATTGGAAAAAGGAGAATTTTTAAATTAAACTCTTATTTGTCGGTCCGCATGCAGATGATAGAATAGGAGAGATCTTGTGTGCTCTCTATCTGATTCGCCGCAGTGGTAGCTTCTTGCAAATGTAGAGTGCAAGGTCGAAGCCGGGATACTGACTTCAATTGGTCCAGATCCAGACATTTCCATCTCCACAAATATCCCTCATTCATTCCTCCTTATCTCCTAGCAACCATTAATCTCTTCTCCCTTTCTATAAAACATTATCTTAAGTATATTACATACAATCTGAGATTCTTTGGAGAATCTGAAATAACCTTCCAGGATATTTTCATTTTATTTAGAGCCCACTTAGCAGGAAAGAGTAGGGAAAATATGTGTTCTCCATTATTCCAGAAGTGGAACTCTCAGAGTCAAGGATATTTTGAAGACACTTTCCTAAGAATGAGTACATACAATATCTCATTACTTTTTTTCTTAATTGTTGGCCAAATTAAAATAATTTACTTGGCAAATGGCTTAGTGATATTATTTTGTGTGATATAATGACAATAATAAATGTTCTTGGCACCATTAATACCTATTATAATATAATCTGAGACCAAAACATTTCAGTAAGTAGTTATCTAAAAACTAAAAATCCATGAAATGTATTTCTTACCAAAATATTCTTTTTTGGACCATTAGATATGGAAATGTTTAATAATTAGAATTTATTCAACAGATTTATATGTGACATTTAAAGATAAAAGGCAGTTGGATTTAAAAACATACAATATTCAAAATAGGATTTGGTTACATGAGAGCTTGTGTAAACCAATCATAAATGTCTAGGTCTGTCTGAGTCAATATAACAAGATACACCTCGATTCTTACTCAGCGAGGCCATTGAATGCCGTATAATATAAACCTGATGTTATCATGAAGCTACATAACTTTTTCAAAAGAATTGTAGTATTTGCTAATGTTACAATTTGTTCAATGCATATCTTTTAATGAAATTGCGATTTGAGAGTGCATGGAAAGATAAGGAAATGCCTTTTAACGCACAATGGCCTATTAATATCAGTGAAAAAAAATGATCAATAATGAGCCAAATTCTCGGAAGAATTAACATAAATAGCGATTCAGCAGCTTATATTAAATGTGATTGCAATTTGAATTAATCCTGACATATATCCTTTGATAAGGCCCTGGGTTTCATTCTGAGGTAACGGTAGAGTGTGTCTATTAGGGTCCCACATCTCTGAGTTCTGCCGCTCATGTTTTACTTCTCACCCACATTTCAAATGGCAAAGCAAACTTCCTTCCAAGATTTTCTCCTTGGCCAGCTAAATCCAAGAGGGAAGAGGGATGGTGTAATTATCGATGGCAACCACCGTCCCAGGCTGTAATTATAAAAGTGTCTGTATTTATGTTCCCATAAGGGGAAAACCTTTGAAACGTGCCCTGAGGAAACATTAAAAATAGAGAAGGTGTGGGACAGGGCCGGAAAGCTGCAAGGAAAAAGATCGGGGAGTGGGGGAGAGAGAAATGAAAAGACCTAAAAGCAGAAAGAGGGTGGAGACAGAGAAGGAATGCTCACCACCCCCACCTCATTCACACTCACAAGGCTAAGCATGAATAGAACCAGGAGCATGGGTGTGCCCCCTGCCCAGGGGGCATGAGATTTTGAGTGAGTGCCAGCATTGTCTCCTTAATGGAACAGGAGCTCCCACAAGGACAAAGCTCTGAGGGTTGAAAACTAGGCACCGAGGTGGGAGTTTAAGAGACATCATCGGATTTGTCCCAGGAGGCCCGTTCCCCCTATTCTCATCCTTGATTCCAAGGGACACGGGGCTCTGCCAGGCAGGGGACAGGAAGAGTCTGCTGGGCACCAAAACTGAAATTGGGAGCAGCCAAACTCTGAGAATTTCCTTTCTGTCACCTTAAGGCCCCCAGGAGTGCACGCATCTCGGGCTTGTGGGAGGGTTCCTGCTGACCTCTGGTGGGATTAAAGCATTCCTTTGGCTGCTTGGAACATTGAATGCTCTTCATCCCTTAGCTGCCCAGTGGACACATGCACGTATGTTAACTCTCAGTCCAAATGCCTACAACCAAATGTAAGCTCCACTGCCATCCCTCCTGCCTGACCTAACAGTGGTTCTCAACCTTTCTAATGCCGCGACCCTTTAATACAGTTCCTCATGTTGAGGTGACCCCCAACCATAAAATTATTTTTGTTGCTACTTCATAACTGTAATTTTGCTACTGTTAATGAATCATAATGAAAATATCTGTTTTCCGATGGTCTTAGGCTCTACAGCAGCGGTTCTCAACCTGTGGGTCACGACTAAATAACTAGAATCTCCACCCAACCCTGTACAAATCCTATCATAAAAACCACATCCTATCTAATAAAAGGGTAATATGCAAATTAGCCATCACTCTGTCACAAATATGGCGGTGCCCATAGCCACAAGATGGCAGCGCCCAGTCCTTTCAGCCCTGCTGGAGTCCCCAGTCCCAGGGGGATGGCCACTGAGAGCGGGCAGCATGAGCAGCCTGGCAGAATGCTTGCTTTGTCGCTGTGGCTACAAAGCAAGCCTTCCACGCCAGCCACGGAGGGCCTCTGGGCAGCGGGCATGGAGTGACTGGGGGTTAGGGGGAGGAATGCTTGCCTTGTATAAATTTGGAGAGCACACAATTCAGCCACTAATTCCGTGCCCAGCCACAGATGGGCCTCTGGCCAGGCCGGGGCGCAGATGGGCCTGTGGGCAGCAGGTGTGGTGCGGACAGGCCCTGCAGAGAGCTACTGACGCACGATTCATGCACAGGGCTACTAGTGTTGTTTATAAAAACATATGAGCCTGGCCAGTGTGGCTCAGTAGGTGAGCATCAACCTATGAACCAGAAGATCACGGTTTGATCCCCAGTAGGGGGCGTGCAGGAGGCAGCCGATCAATGATTCTCTCTCATCATTGATGTTTCTATCTCTCTCTCCCTCTCCCTCCCTTTCTCTTCCTCGTGGCTCAAATTACTCATTTGTTACAGAGGGAAGGACGTCAGCATTCTGGAGGCTAGAAGTCCCAGATCGCAGTATCAGCAGTGTTGGTTACTCCTGACTGAGGTCTTGTAGATGGCTGTCTTCCCCCCGTGTCTACATGGCCTTCCTTCTGTGAATGTCTGTGTTCTAATCTCCTCTTCTTAGGACATCAGTCATCTTGGACTGGAGTCTCCCCTAATGACCTCAGTTTAACTTCATTAAAAGACCTTATCCATGCGTATGGTTCCACTCTGAGGTACTTGGGATTAAGACTCTAACATATAAATTT
Organism: Cnephaeus nilssonii; assembly: GCF_951640355.1. Classification (NCBI taxonomy): domain Eukaryota; kingdom Metazoa; phylum Chordata; class Mammalia; order Chiroptera; family Vespertilionidae; genus Cnephaeus; species Cnephaeus nilssonii. The sequence continues at coordinate 2,727,756 of NC_137083.1, forward strand.
GGAGAGCACACAATTCAGCCACTAATAGATATTAAGAGCAATCCAGAATGAGTTTTACAAAATTGATTAATACAATAGTATTGCATTTTATTGTAAAGATAATTATATGCTTTATACAGCTACTGATTTATTTTATATGAAAAGTAATACATCAGACTATAATTCTTATTAATTCACATAATATTTAAGCTATGCATTCAAGTATGATGCTTCAAGTTCATATCAAGAGCATGAGCATTCATTACCAAGTCAACATAAAAATGAATTAGAAGCAGAAAAGAACCTTCCAGTGGGTTTCATAGGAGTTGCTTTCAGATGTAGCACTCAGGATAATCAAAGGAACTAGCAATGTGCATTCAGATCCCAATTCCCTCATCCTCTTGAAACTTGGGCAGATAACAATGCCTTCTAGGAAGTGGCTGTAATTATTGCACTAGCATGTGTCTGTACTCTGTGTGTTCGGGGAATACAACAAAATCTTAAGTAATAGAGTTCCAAAATCAAAGTTACTCTTCCATCATTATCAGCATTCTAATGGTCCCTTGCAATAACATACAAGATAGTTTAAAAAGCTTTGCAAACAGTAATAAGAAACAAATGCTTTTTAATAGAAAGCCCTCCTTTACAAAGGAGTTTAAGTATCCAGAATATACACTGAGTGGCCAGATTTTTATGATCTCTGAACGCATAATAATCTGGCCACTCAGTATGTGTGTGTGTGTGTGTGTGTGTGTGTGTGTGTGTGTGTGTATAGCCCGGTACATGAATTAGTGTATGGCTAGGGTCCGGCCAGCCTGGCCAGGGGGAGGGGACATGGGCGGTTGGCCGGCCTGCCTGCTGGTTGAACTCCTGGTCGAGGGGACAATTTGCATATTAGCCTTTTATTATGTAGGATATACACTGAGCGGCCAGATTATTATGCATTCAGAGATCATAATAATCTGGCCACTCCATGTAGATAACAATTCTGACTTCTACAGTAACTCTCATCATAAGAGTTTACTTACAAATGTATTTGTTGTGGTGGTGGGCAGACCGCAGAGGAATGAAGTATGGGGATAGCAAAGCAGAATTTCCAAATGGCATTAACTGAAAAGGGGATAGTAGAATGTGACCAAACGCTCTCAAAGAAGACATGCAGCCGTGGTCCCTCACATTCCATATCACTTACACACTGAGTCAGGCCAGAAAGCACATTACTAAAGCCTCCAGGATCTTAACGGCACTTTTTTTTTCCATTTTTACAAACCAATCGTTGGCCCTCGTTCCCTCGTTCCTGAATCACCACAGCCACCTTGTACCTGGTCTTCTGCCCAGTTTCTTCCACTTTCACAGCCTCCTTTCCATAACGCTTTCTAACGCTGCTTTCACAGTGCAGTGAGCTCCGTGATGTTAAATGAAGAATGGAGCGTCCCCAGTGGACAGTCAAGACATGTCGCCTTTCACGCTGGCCTTAGCAGCAACCTTGCCTGCGACACTGGGGCTGTGTCATGGAACCACCGCAGTTGTAGGGATCCAGGGAGCTCAACTTTAAGGTCAACCTGGGTCTTGAGGCAAGGCATTAAAGACATCCCACTGGAACCACGAGATATGTTTGGAGAAATGCATCCGTAGGTGATTCTGCTGTTGTGTGAACATCACAGCGTGCATTCCACACACCTAGATGGCACAGCCCACTGCTCACCGAGGCTGTGTGGTTTAGCCTACTGCTACCGGGCGGCAAGCCTGTACCGTAGGCCACTGCCTGGAATGCTGTAGGGAAGTGTAACACAAGGGTGAGTACTTGTGTAGCTGAACATATGTTTTGGCTCCATTATGCATTTATGGAACCACCACCATACACATGGTTCGCAGCTCACCCAAACATCGTGCTCATGGCTGTACAGAGAACTCTGAACCTTGGATTTTCCCATGATCCCAATGGGGTCTTTCCTGGGAATAGCTTGGTGTCCTGAAGCCAGACTATCGTTTCCTTGCGTGGTTGTTATTCTACTCTCTACATAAGTTCGATGGGTGTGTGGGACTCTGTCACTTGAAATTTCTATGATTCTTGTTTTCGTCTCTCTTCTGTTCTCTTTAACATTTTTGTTGCTGTTGCTCATTCTCTTTTTTCTTTGAAGTGTCAGCTTGTTAATGGTTTGTGGTCTCATTGGCGGTTTGGAGAGTAAGTGCGTTACTGACCTCTGCTCTCTAATGAAGAGAGAAGATCCCAGGAATCTGGGTTCCCGTGATGATTTCCTGATTTAAATGTCAGCAACACATGCAGGCCTGAACGCCGCAGAGCTCATTCCGTTAATCCAATTAACTTCATAATGCAAGTGCGACATGCCATTAATGCTGCTTTCCTTCGTTTGTTTAATGGATTATATAATCCATTTAATACAAAAAAAGAAAAACAGAATTAGATTCAGTTGTTGAAGGATTTTATCAAGAGTGTGGGACAGAAAATAGCACAGAATTGTATAATGGCAAAGCTAGGTCACGAAAACAAACCCTTAACTGGATTTAATTTTAACAAAACCATGTTATGTAATTTATGTAAAATGTTTGCAATGCCATCCCCGTACATATGGCGCCTACAACACGGAACTAATCCCTGAACAAGCCAGTTAACACTTCTGCTCATCTCAAATACTGGCTTTTGTTGTAGTTGCTTCTGTTGGGTTTTGTGTGTGTGTGTGTGTGTGTGTGTGTGTGTGTGTGTGTGTGTGTGTGGCTGGTTTGTTGTTGTTTTTTGGTATTCAATAAATGCATCTTTTTATCCAATTGAGTGTAGGTAAAATCAGAGGAAACCGAATGCTAGAATAGCGTAAAGGTTCTAAAATGGTTGTAATGGCTGGCATTTCTCCTGCCAACCATGTGCTAAGCTTTACATGAACTTTTCTTATTTTCTCAACATTATTTTTTCTTTCTTTTAATTACATTTATTGAGGTGACACTGGTTAATACCTGGGGAGTTGGGTAGAGGCTGGGAGGAGGAGGGTAAAGGTTGAGAAAATGGGAGATATCTGCAATACTATAAACAATTAAAAATATATTAAAATAATTAATCAAAAATAAAATGGAAAATATTATATAGGTTATAGGTTTCAAGTATATATTTCTCTGAGACATCATCTGTGTATGGCATTGTGGGCCCACCACCCAAAGTCAAATCTTCTTTCCTTGGTTCTGTTTTATGGGAGAAATGTAATGGTATGCTTTTATGGGTCTGTATCTACTGAATATGTCCTGTAACCAACTCACATTAGTATCGCTGTGATTTAAATATAACTGTTGCACTGCATGTGACTCTTGACTTTTTCTAAATTATCTTTTCAAACAAGTTCTTTGTCTTTAAAAAATAATTAAACACGTCTTAATTTTGCTCTTATTTTAAATCATATGTGTATTTTGTACTTTTCCTTTCCCTATATCTGTTTTGCCTAGACTGCGATGTAAGGTTATTTTTTTGTGCTTTGTATGTTATTTTATTTTCCTAATAGACACTCTTCATATTTTACAAATAGTTATCCATCTACATGTTTCTAACAATCTCGAGAGTTATTCAGTGGCTGCAAGATAGGAAAATATGGAATTACTTCCTTCCCTCCGTCCATGGTGCCCAGTTCCTTGAGATCATCTGAACTCCTGGTTCCTGGGTGTTGCTTGTGTTTATGTCGGTCATTTGTACACTGTGTCTCTTTCCCTTTACTCTTATTGACAAAAAACTTGAAAGGTAAACTGTAAAATATTTGCAAAACAAATGCAGAAGCAAGTGATTGCAATCCCCCTCTAATCTAGCTTTTATTTGCATTTTATAAGCCCTTTGTTTCCTTTAGATTTCAGCGCCTTCCCCGGCGCTAACAAGTGGGAGGTTGTACAGGCCTGAGACCACAGCTCGCCTAATTAGCAGCTGCTGTGAGAGAGACGCAGAAAAGACAGGAAAGAGGAAAGCGTGGCTGGTTCTGGAGGATGAAATGGAATTTTAAATCATGAAAGCACATTGAAGGGACTAATTTAACAGACTTAGGGAAGGAAATGCTACATGCAAGACTGTCGTCTTTTTTCTGCGTGTAGCAGCCACACAATGCTTGTCCTTGCGTTTCCTCTGGAAGGTACCCAAGATCTCCAGGGATTCATCTGCCCCCAATTAGTCAGCACGGGTGGCATTTAAACTTGGAAATGTCTGTACATAGTTTTTGAAGATATATAAACACCCACCCCGCTTTTGGTGGGAAGACTCATGTTTTTCTTATCTTCCTTCATTCTGAAAGACAAGTCCGTGAATGCTGTTTTAAAATAATTGGGAATGCCCAATTATTGTCACATCATCTGTGACACAGAGGGCCAGCAGCTTCAGACACGGTGGTTCTTTCGGGACTTGGTGTGTATCAGGAGGAAGATGAAAGGGTCTGTGATATTACTGGTTTTCATTGACCTTGGCTTTCACAGAAAGTAACCCTAATTGCACGTCTGTGCATAGGAACCCGTACCACGGGACTGATCGATGGACAAGCCATTTGAACACTGCTGCTCTTGTAAAACACTGCCGATATTCTGGGTTTTACTTCTTTATCAGTTGTTTCCAAATTACCTTTCCTCTGCTGACGGAACTGAAGACCCACTGCAAGGACATCAAGTAGAAGCTGTTTGCAAATGTCCTACCCAAATGACGGAGAAGGCCCAAGACGGGCGAGTCTGAGAATTGGATGCATCTACTATTCTGCTCACAAGCTGTTCCGTCTTCGGTGACACTCTTTAAATACAGTATTTTAAGAGAGAAGATTTAAGCCAGCTGAGCATGAGAAAAGCAAATGGCCAGCCAGCTCTCTGGCTCCTAGACACCTAGGATCCCGGGATCATAGGATACTGGCCTGTCCGCTTCCCACTCACTGTTCCAAGCGGGAACCTCAGGCCAAAGCCCAGCTGTGCTTTAAAAAATGTTCTTTTTGACCCTACCGGCGTGGCTCGGTGGTTGAGCACTGGCCTCTGAACCAGGAGGTCACGGTTCGATTCCCAGATTATGGGCTTGATCCCCCATAGGGGGTGTGCAGGAGGCAGCCAATCAATGATTCTCTCTCATCATTGATGATTTTCTCTCTCTCTCTCTCCTCTCTCTCTCTCTCTCTCTCTCTCTCTCTCCCTTCCTCTCTGAAATATATATATTTTTTTTATGTTCATTTCCTGGTCTTTGCCTTCTGGACATGTAATTCCTTTCTGGGTATGAAAAAGATAAAATTTATGTGTTCTTGAGTTGTAAATATATTCTTAATATCCTTCCTCTGCCCAAGCCTTCAGAGAGAGAGAGAGAGAGAAAGAGAGAGAGAGAGAGAGAGAGAACCATATAAGCACATTTGCTCTCCAACATACTTTCACTCATTATTTAAGGAAAGCGCAACTGAAATACACATTTTAAAGAGAAAGTTTAGAAAGAAATACAACCTATCTTCACCGGGCTATATTCTAAATTTACTATTTCACATATTTGTTTTTAAAGACCAAGTCAATAGTTTAAACAAATCACATTGGCACTTTGTATAATTAACTTATGGCAATGAATTTTGACATTGCCAGTACCCTACATTCATAGTTTTTAAAAGAAACTGCCAGGTAAAAACATGCTTATGTAAATAGTAAATATTTATAAATATAAATTATTGATCTTCCTCCTTTAGAAGGATTGTCATCTAAAGAAGTACTGCTGAATATTTATCAAATAACAATGTTACCCTTTCCGTATGCCAACAAGTTTAGAACCAAGTTAACTCCATATTTAGCTAGTTTGCAGAAAATGTGTTAACACATTTTGAACTCATTTAGGCCTCACTTCTAAACTCACTATGCCCTGTCAACTTTAGTGTTCACTAGAGGGTGATGAGATGATCTATTTCTTGATAAAATTACGTTATTACATATGTATATGTGTGTGTGTAAGATATATTGTATTTCTTAAAAAACGTTCATGCACTTTGGCTCAATAATTTAATGTCTCAGAATAGAGCTAAGGGTATATATATATATATATATATATATATATATATATATATACTAGTAGCCCATTTGCAGGAAAATCCTGTAAGCGGCTGTTGCGGCCGCATGCGCTGCCGCTGCCGCCGCCTTTGCGGCCACCGTGCCTGCACCCGCTCACCACTGCCGCCCGCCCCACTCCGCCCCGCCCTGCCCGGGCTTTCCCTCTGGCAGCCACCTTGCTTTCTGCTTTTCCTCCCTCTTCCTTCTAAGTTGTCTTCAGTCTTCACTCCTCCCTCTCTCAGCGTATGCAAAGTAACCACCATCTTTGTTGGGTAATTTGCATACTCGCCCTGATTGGCTGGTGGGTGTGGCTTTGGCTGGTGGGCGTGGCTTTGGCATAGCGAAGGTGCGGTCAATTTGCATATTACTATTTTATTTGGTAGTGTATATATAGAGAGAGCTAATATGCAAATTAGCTGGGACACCATAACAGTCATGACCGACTCAGGAGGAGGCTACACATGTAGATGGGCAGGAGGGGACTGCGTGCGTGTTGAGGCAAACCACGGATGGGGCAGGCCTGGAGAGAACACACACCCGCACAGGCCCTGAGCAGACACACACACAGGGGGGCCCACTGCGGCATGGCTGGAGCAGGCCTGGAACAGGCACACCGCGGCGCACCAGCAGTCCTACCTCTGCGCATGAGCTGGAGAGGAAACACCTTTTTTAACAGCTCATTGACTAAGCTCCCTGTACGCCACTCGCAGTGTTCTTGGTAACTTGGGTAATAAGAATCCAAGAAGGTGATCTAGGGTTTTTCCACCTCACTCCTGGAGGAAAAAACAAGGGTCCGCTGCTGGAGGGGCTAAGAAATGTCATATCCTGCCCTAGCCAGTTTGGCTCAGTGGCTAGAACCTTGGCCTGTGGGTTCAATTCTGATCAAGGGCATGTACCTAGGTTGCAGGCTCCTCCCTGGCCAGGGCCCATGTCAGGGCTCAAGCAGGAGGCAACTAATCGAAGTTTCGGTCTCACATTGATTTTTCTCTCTGTCTTTCCCTCTCTCTTCCATGCTCTCTAAAAATCAATGGAAAAATATCCTCAGGTGAGGATGAAAGAAAGAAAGACAGGAAGGAAGGAAGAAAGAAAGGCCATATCCTATGAAAGAGACATCTTGAAAATGCCTAAAGAAAGTTGTCATTTTTTTGTGGTAAAGGGACTGGAGTCCGTATTGATGAAAACACCTTGGCAGTTGCGGTGGCCGGCAGTGACAGCAGCAGCGGGGTGATGGGGCTGGCACCTTCCCCTGATCAGCCCGGTCGCCTCCCGCAGAGGTTGACCAGACTGTGGCTTAGGCCCACTCCCTGCCATCAGTAGGACATCCCCTGAGGGCTCCCGGACTGTGAGAGGGGGCAGGCTGGGCTGAGAGACAACCCCCCCCCAAGTTCACAAATTTCGTGCACTGGGCCTCTAATAATCAAATATACACATGATGATTTATGAGTCACAATTTATTATATATTATTTAAAGAAGTTGACATTATAAAATAACATTAGAATCCAATAACAGAATCATTTATTAAATTCTGTACTGATAATACAAACATGTTATTATAATACATTTAAGGGGAAGGAAAAATTCCCATGGTAGAATGATAAATGGACAAAGCAAAATGTAGATATAAAATTATAATGCACTGGGGTTTCAATTTTATGAGAACCATGTGTATATTAAAGGGAAAAAGCTAAAAATCATACACATTTTAAAACATTCTCAGAGATTCTGTGAATGAAGAGATTTGGGGTAGTATTGTTGGCTTCTCATATTTCTGATTTTCTAGATTTTCTAAAATAAATGTGTATTATCTTTTATAAATGGGGAAAATGGTCTATTGGATGATCATTTTGCAGGACCAAAAAAAAAAAAAGAAAATTATATGAAATGTCTAGAAGAAAGTTGGGTTTTTTTTGTTTGTTTTCCATTGTCCTTCCAGTCAGCAAAGAGCAAAAGAATAAAAATAAACAGTTGTTAATTGCCTCATATGTTAACTGATTAAATTGTTATAGGAGAGGTGGATAATTTATTTATGAATTTTGAATATAGTTTACAAAATGCTCACTTGCTAAAACATTTTCTGTGAGCTGTACGCAACTTCAAAACATAAAATCAATCATAATTAGGAAAATTACCACGAAGAAACAGCATAGGATTCCAACATTACCATTTGGAAAATGACCAGGTAAAGCAAATACTGTAAAACTAAAACATGATGTTTTGGGATGGGAGATTAAGAACTGATATTTGTGATCGCAGTAAAAAAAAAAAAAAATGTACGAATAAGAATCTCTTAACTTTGTGTCTTCAACTGCAGAGAGGTGGCTTCTGCATATAAACTGATTTCTTAGGAAACTAAGTAGAATAAAGCATTTTTGGTGCACCCAGGCTTCCTCATGCATGTTTGAAGCCATGCTTTCTCTCAGTCCTTGAGACTTGTTCAGGCACCCAGGTCTGCAAAACCATCTCTCAACATATAGGTTATGGCATGTGTGTGCATCTTACATATACACAAATGAATGTGGCGAAGACCAAATGCTGAAGGATGCCACATTCTATACTTAGCCTTTATGGCTGAGAGCAAGAAGCAAACAAGCTTGATATGTTTCCAATAAAAACAAATGAATACAATCCACTCACATAAATTCAAAAACATTTTGAAAATACAGATTTTCTTCAGTTTCTATTTCCAGGTGTTTTGTGAAGAAATAATCAAAGAGGGCGTTACAATAAAGATGCAAAGCGTCCTTGAAGTCCCATAGCAGTAGTGTCAGCAGGATGGGGGCGTAGGGAGCCATTCTTATTGCTGGTATATGTTTGCAAAAAGCAGTTTAGAAAGTGTGAAGTTGCATTTAATTCAGGGGCTTAGAAAAATCTTATATGAACGATTCCAATAAAAACTTTGAATGAACTTTTGCTTCATCTTAAAGATATATATATATCTTTAAGATGAAGCAAAATCCACTTAAGACATTTTAATATAAAACACACTTTCATATTATATATTTTTACAGTTATGTGTACAGTTATATTTTATATGTAAACTAATTTTATTCTGTGGTTATATATGTAGATATATAAGCACATATCCTACCTAATAATAGACAAATATGCAAATTGACCGTACCTTCGCTATGCCCACGATTGGCCAGGAGGCGCGGGGATGCGGGACTCGGGGTGGCCGATTGGGCCGGTGGGATGCTGAGCTCGCGTCGCCAGTGGCAGCGCGAGCTCAGCGTCTGTGCCATGGCTGTGCTGCGACACAGAAGGGGCCTCTGAAGCAGCGAGCTCACGTCCCGCCACGGACCATCAAAAGCGGGGGAGCTGGGTGCCTGTCCGCTCCTGCACCAGGCCTTTCAGAAGCCTCTGGCGCGCCGGAGGCTTCTGAAAGGCCTGGTGCACCAGCAGACAGGCACCCAGCTCCCCCGTGATCGAAAGCGAAAGCATGTAGGGGACCCTACACGTGCATGATTTAATCATGCACTGGGCCTCTAGTTTATTCATATTGAGAAATATGTACAAATCTCCCTATATTTCCAAATGTTTTTCTTAATTAAAATATTATAAGCAGTAGAGTTTAATAATTAGAAACAAATAAAAAGAATGTCTTGCACAAGAAGTTAACCTTTCTCTGCTAAAAAAAAAAAAAAAAGAAGTGTTCTTCAATCTTCTCTAAATCTTGATAAGGAAAAGTTAGTGCTAATAGCTAAGTATTTTGAAACTCGGTAATGTTAGTCAGGCTTAGATGTTATTTAGAAAATCAGCTGAGGCTATAATAAGCCTGAGTGGCCTGTCTGTTTTGACCAATGATGGCTATTTGAACAGAAAGCAAAGCCTCAAGGCAGCTGTTGAAGTAGACACAGTAACCCATTAAATTATTTTAAGACTAGAGGCCCAGTGCACAAAATTCATACACTAGTAGGGTCCCTAGTGGCTGCCGGCTGCCGGCCGCCAGCCAGGGCCTCCCTCCCTTCCCCCAGCCAGCCCCACCTCCTGACTGAACTCCTGGTGGAGGGGACAATTTGCATACTATGCTTTTATTATATAGGATAAAACGATAATGCATGTCTGGGGCTGTAGGTGACCCGCATGAGATTTCCCTTATTTTGTTTTCATCAGGAGAAAGTTACATACTTGGAACCTTCAAGCTAAGGACACAGCTTTCATGACCTATTGGTTTTATTATGAGCCATTTAGTAAGTTGGAAAGCAGGAACCAGAGCTAAGTACTGGTGGTTGACATATTGACCTATACTAAAATGTATAATTATAAAAAGTACTGCTTATATTGGTAACATAAAGATTTTGTGATGTTATAAGTACACAGTGTAGAAATAGATAACAAAATGTTAGGTCAAAATCTGCATCATTCTGACAAGGGAAGTTGTATGGTCACAAAGGGTATATACTATGCTTTTCTCAGGAATTTAACCACCATACGTTTCTGTTCCACAAATCCCTGAGGGAGACCTTTGACTACAGGTGAGAGAGCGAGCTGTCACTCCTCTGTCCCTCCTTAACCTACCTCGAAGCCCCCATTTACAACCCAAGGATTACCTGGGACATTTCTAACTAAACTGCCTTCGCTCGGCGCTCTCCCTCGGGGCTCCCTCCCTGACGGCTCCCTATCTCTAAACTTATTTTAGAAATTGTCTTCAGGGCAATCAGAATAAAAAAGGAATGAAGGCCCGTGAGCTGCAGATATTTAACATATAAATATGCTATTTATAAGCAACAGATTTCTGTACTCTTGAATTTCAAGGTAGGTAATGGTTTATGATACGAGATATACATTTAAGCTAAAGGACCCAAATGCTTTGAGGGACATAATATTCCAGAATGTTCTGCTTCAGCGAACACTGTTTCTGAAAATCACTTTCAAGGCAAGGGTCTCCTCTGGCTCGGTGTTCAATAATTGCATTTCCAGTGCTGGTGTCCGCCGGGATTCTCTGTAGTGTCAGAGCGAGGGAGATTGAAGCGAGATTGCACTGCTTTCCCTGAAGACATGTAAGAATGCGGGTGCCAGTCGGGCCCACTTGAGTCTATGAATATCACCGAAATATTTAGAAATTGTCTAACATACCAAGAAAAATAATCGCTTTCTAAAAGCGGAGTTTAAATACTTGCAATGCCACGCGGAGTAAACACAAAGGAAGCATTTATCTTTGGGAATATGACACTGGTGATCTACTGGCTGTGGAACTAAACTGCTCTGCGAACCCAATTCCATAGGCAAAACCTTCTTTATTTCCCTTTACACTAAAAATGACAAAAGCTCTATTTCATCTTCAGAATCTGAGTGACTAAGAAGTCATGCTGGTATAGCAATGACCTTGTTGACTATCTAAATAAACTTCTTCACATGACTTCTAGTTTTTATTGTGAGTTTTCACCGGACACCAGAAGTACAGGCAACTATAACAAAAATAAGCAAGCAGGACTCTGCCAAACCAGAGAGCTGTGCACAGCAAAGGGAACCACCAACAAAACGAAAAGGCAACTGATGGGATGGGGGGACATACCTGCAAATCATCAATCCAACAAGGGGTTAATATCCAACATATATGAATAACTCATCCAACTCCACAGCAATTAACCAAATAGTCCAATTTTTAAACAGAAGAGACAGGTTTCCAAAGAAGACATGCAAATGGCCCACAGGTGCATGACATCACTGATCGTCAGGGAAATGCAATCAAAACCACAAGGAGACGTCACCTCGCCCCTGTTCAGGTGGCAATTATACAAAGGTAAAAGGGAATGAGTGTTGGTGAGGGTGTGGAGCTAACGGAGCCTGTTGCCCTGCAGGTGGGAATGTGCATTGGTATAGTCAATATGGAAATAGCATGGAGGGTCCTCAAAAAATTAAAAATATTGAAAAAGTCAAAATGGACAAGACCCCATACATTTTAAAAATTGAAAAACTATTGAGGCAAATGTGTGCTGGGAGCAGAGGGGCGGGGCATGGACAGGTAAACGGTAGACTTCAAATGAACAAACAGACAGACAAAAAGCAAAACCCAGCCATCCTTTCCAAAATGGAAACGGCCTTTTTATTAGGGGCTGGAATTAATACTGTGGGAACCTAAAAACGTCAAATCTAAAATATAACTTAAAGGGATTCTCAATGAACTATGCATGTATGCGCAGCCCATGGGCACAGACAATGTGCAGTAAAGGCCTGGGGTGGGGGCCGGAACGGGTGGACGCGGTCAATGGGAGAAAAGGGGGACATCTGTAATACTTTCAACAATAAAGATAATTTTTTTAAAAATAAAAAATAAAGGGACCCTAAATGTGTGGCGAACATAATCTTCCTTGGAGGAAAGCTTTTTAAACCTGGGCCTTGAAGAACGTCTCCGGGTAACATGAAAGCAGTACGATCTCAGAATCAGAAATGAAAGAACAGAAGAAAATGGGCCGCCGTGAGGGAGACGGAAGGATCAATACGCATCAGAACTGAATTTGCAAAGGTCTTTGAATCCTCAATTAGAGGACCTACAATAAGTCGCCTCAATAGACTTTTAAGATAAGACAGATTTTGACTAAAAATGGAATGGCAAATTAGGAGATGAATCTAACAAAATGTCTAGAAAGACAATAAATGTTTAAACAGCGTGTGAAACAAAGCTGGAGAGAGCATTGCTGAATTGGACGATGGATTTGAAGAAACGACTTAAAAGGCGGTCTAAAGACAAAGAAATAGGACTACAGGCTAGAGGTTTATTCACAGTCACCATGTCACTTGTAACTGCCCAGACCACCAGCCACCACTTCTGCCATGAACTATACAATAGCCTCATAATATTTGTTTCCAATCTTGCTTTTTGACAAGTGATCAATTCTCTGTACGAGGCCTCCCTGACCACCCAATTTCAACTACTTTTCCCAGTTTTCCTCTTTTATAAGACCCTGTACATGTCTTTATAATAGCAAAACATTCTTAATTTCTTTCACCCATCCCATGTGTCATAGCTGTTATCCATTTCCCTTATACATTGACTATCATCATCAAATGCATTGGTGTTGTTAGATTTTGAATAAACCATTATCTGTTAGATTAATTAAGAATAAGAATAATAAGTTTTTATTTTACCTTCACTTATTTCTTCTTTAATGCTTTTCCTTTATGTCGATCCAAGTTTCTGACCTATATCATTTTCTTTCTCTCTGAAAAATGTCTTGTAACATTTCTTGTAAGTCAGGTCTACTGGCATCAAGTTCCCTCCATTATTGTTTTTCTGCAAAAGCCTTTATTTCCTCTTTGCTTTTGAAAGGTAATTTTTCAGGAAACAGAATTCTAGGCTAATAGGTTTTTTCTCTCAACACTTTTAATAATTCACTCTTACCTTGCTGGCATGGCTTCTATTGATATATGGTCCAGTTGAAAAATTCTTTCCTCATCCATGTCCAGTCTAGTAGAGAGCCCAACAAAGATATTCTTCAATTATGTTACAGTTTGTTTTATCTCTAGCATTTCTTTTGGTTCTTTCTTAGAATTTCTCTTTCTCTACTTACATTGCCCATCTGTCTTACATGCTGTCTACTTCATCCATAGAGCCTAATCCTATTAGTCACAGTTGTTTTAGATTACTAACCTTATCATTCCAACATCCCCGCCATATCTAAGTCAGGTTCTGATGCCTGCTCTGTCTCTTCAAACTGTATTTTTGGCCTTTTAATGTGCCTTGTAATTTTCGGTTGAAAGCCGGACATGATATACCAGGTACTGTTTCCTATAGAGTTTTCTGCTCATGGGTTTCTACTCCTGTAAGTTGTGATTTTCGGTAACTGCCTGTCTGTCTCTAATTTGTGGCCTCACTGATTTGATGTATCTAAGAAGAAATGTTTATTTCAGCTCATTTCACCTTTTATTTGTTAGGATGGAGTAACCACTTCCAAGCTCATCCCATACTAAATAAAAATTTAAAGAAACAGAACCACATTTTATTTGAAGTACACAGCTTATAAATAGTTCGTTTTGTGACATCATTTTTTATGTATCCCCTGCAAAACTCAAAAAGACAGAAACTGTGATCCTTATAGTCAGTAACTTATCTTTAGTAGCAATCTCCGGCTCCTGGGACGAAGTAGGAAAGCTCAATATTTCAGATGTAATGAAAAAGAAATTGTGTCTTAGATGTAGTTAGTCACTTGAGCAGATAATGTGCTACTACTCTCTGGCCATTTTTTCTGCTTGAAAATTCTTTACTGAGCTGCAGCTCTTAAAATACTACTAACTGAAGCTAAGTAAGTTTCATTTGTGCCCAGACACCAGCTCATTACCAGCTTATACTCACGTGAATAACTCAGTGAAGTTGTTTTTGAAATGTACGTGCAGAAACGACTCTCTCATAGACCGTGTTTACCCGTAACAGCACCAGGCAATGTGGTGCGATCATTGCCTTAAGGGTTGCGGTGGGTTTGACTCCTATTAACGCTAATGAGAATCGCTCGGCTGCCTCTGTACTAGAATCCTGTCCCTAGGCTATGTCCCCTTTGGGTGTGTATGGCTAATACATGTCATTAGACCATAATGGTAAACATAACTACTTGGAAATTACATTTCACCTTTTCCGCCTGCAGATCTCAAATCAAATTGCAAACAATTAATTGTGCTTATAACACTTCTGCAAGGTAATTTTGAAAAGCAATATATGAAGATCGCCTACACCATTTCTGAAGTGCAATTTTGGCTGAGGAAAGTGTCAATGGCTATAATAGCAATTCTTACAAATCCACAGTATACAATGGCAGGAAATGTAAATAGGATCTCAAATATAATTGGATAAATAAATTGGCAGGTATATTTATCTCTTGAAAATGTTGGTGAGACACAAGGCTTAATAACTCCAGAGTAATTTAAAGTATTCAAATTACAGTTTGGGTTCTATTTTCATGACCTGTCATCAGCAGATACACTTTTCCTAAATACGTTATGAAACAGTATTTATGGGGCATTAAAATACCTATTCCTCATCTCTCCTGGTGCTGGGGAAGTCTGGTATCCCAGAAAGATAGAGATGGTATCTAGATGGCTGGGACGTGGCGCAGGGCAATGACACAGCTAAGGATTGAGGAGAAGCTACGGGGCCTTATTTAATGGAATGTGTTATGAATTTAAGCTTAATCTCCAAGCGTGGATGGCTGAGAAGATGCTCATCAGTACTGCTTGTCCAGCCAGGGTCCAGGCAATGAGATGCTGGAGGTGGCCAAGTCAGGCAAGTCTCCGCTCTCTGGAACCTCACGTTCTTGTGGGAACACACAGAAAACAAATCGGTAGGTCAGCAGTGCCCAGACTTTTTGGTCTGAGGACCCCTTCTTACTCTTAAAAATTGAGAGCCCCCCCCACAACTTCTGTTTTTTTGAGCTATGTCCATGGACAGAAAGGCTTCAATAGACATTCTTCGATCCTACACTAAAACTCTACAAGAGGCAACTCCATAAAGATCGATTGCAATGCGGAATCTGAAATCACATCAATGAACTTTCCATGCAGTAATATCCTGTATCTCCCTTGCTCTTTGAATGGATCTTTTACTTATTCATTATTCTGTAAAATCGTGCATTGATTATTTGGAAAATGATTCATGGATTTATGCAGTTCCTCCAAATGTTGGCACATTTCATTATATAACATATTATGTATACAAAAGCACATTTGTTAATATCACCCTAAGTACCTTGGAAAACACTTTAAGTACTGGGAGACTGTCGTGGCAACGTGGGTATCCTCCCACTTGGAGGGTAACTAGTAGAGGTGGGATATGTGAGCCTGACCCTCAGGAAAGAAGTCTGGGCTGGAGGTATCGATCTGGAGACTCTCAGCTCAAAGTTGGCAACTAAGATGAGAGCTGAGTCCTCATGAGGGGAAGCGTGCCCTTAGAAGAAGGGAGAGATGAGAGCTCGCTCTCTTCTCCACATGAAAATGCAAAGAAATGACAACTGTCTGCAAACCAGGATGAGAATTCTCACTCCACACCAGACCTGCCAGTGCCTTGATCTTGGACTTCCTGGCCGCCAGAACGACAAGAAAGAAATGTTTGTTTTGGGTTTTCTTCAAGACTATAGGGCAGAATAATCTCACACAAGGCTTGATCATTGTCTGGAACAGAGCTAGAATCTTGAAGCAAATTGACATTTGGAGAGTGAGTGAGAAGCTCAGAGAGGAAATTGAGAAATACATTGTCATACCCCTGCTCTAAACCCAGACGGTGAAGTTCCCCACACAGTCATTATTTTGCTTATATATCTGTCTCTGCAAAGAACGATACTTTAATCATCGTGGTATCCATAGCAACTTGTACGTAATACTCATCAAATTAATCCATTGTATGAACCTGTTTTTCAATGAATATAAACTTATCAGTTAAATAAGCTTATCACTTACATTTTGCTTTTTTAATTTATATGTTCTGTTTCATCCCTGTTAGGAAACAGAAAGATAAGGTTTTGTAATAGAATTTATCTTCAATCTTCTGATTGCTTGAATGTTCTATAACCTCTGATTTGCTGTTTCTTGAAAAATATTCTTTCTTAAGATTGACTTTTTGATAAAGTCCTGATCTTAGGTGGTGGACAACATGAATAGAAGTAATTAAATATATCTCGGGCTGACTTGAATCAATAGGATTTTGCTGTCTTTTTTTTTTTTCTTTTTCATGCCCTTAAACCTTTAGTTCTTAAAATGGATGGAAACAAGCCATTTAGTGAGTAAGGCACTAACAAAATTACTTAGGGCTGCATACATCTGACGTTATATAATAAAGCCACCTATGCTTTTCAAAACTTACGTTTTTATTCCAAAACCCAACTCTCTAAAGCTGTGTAGTCAATATTAGGATTTTCATTTGCTATCAAAAAACATACTTTATTTCAAAGTTGTGAATAAAAGAGTTACCATCAGAATTAGAAAAGGCAAATATCATTTTCAGTTATTTCAAACCAAGTGCTTCTGGATATTTGAGTTTTAGGCTTTTGCATATGAGAGCGCCTTTATGCCCTCATACCTTTCCTTCCCTGTGCTGAGGCCATGCTACTTCATGGGGTCCCTGCGTGCCGGCCGCCCCCGCTGATGGAAGGAAGACTCTGACCTCAGCCACCTGAGAGGAGATGCCTGAGCACTTGGCCCAGCGCCGCGCACAGCTTCTGCGGGTGCCTCGCTGATGATGGTGTTTGTGGTCAGATTTATTTCCCTCATGTTGTGTGCACGTACATGAGGACTCCTCTTTCTCTAAACTGAATGCCTCACAGTGGCGTCTTCACCTGGTCGGCTGCCTCCTGAATCACCGCACGGTACACTGGTCACAGCAATGCATTGAGGCTGGGACTCATGCGAGGCCTTGAGCTACAGCCCCGTTTGCTAGGTCCTGGGCAAGGCTCTCTGCAGGGCCTGCTGCAGGGGAAGGGTAACACGAACCCTTGTCTTTGTAGGGTTGGAAGCATTCCTTTGATTTCCACTTCTACAGCTGTTTAATCGAAACCTTTCCCCAACCAAGAGCAACTCATTGTTGGTATTTTGTTGGTTGTTTTTGTTTTTTTAATAGAAATTTTTACTGTATAATACACATAACCTAAAATTACCGTTTAACCAATTTAAAGTTAGTTGCATTTAGTACACTCACAATGTTGTACAAACCGCACCACTGTCTAGTTCCAAGAAGTTTTCATCACCCCTAAAAGACACCCCCGCCCTTAGTAATCCCTTCCCAGTGCCCTCTGCCTCCGTCACTGGCACCCACCAGCCCTCTTCCTGTGTGTATGGGCTTGCCCGTTCTGACATTTCATGTAAATGGAATCACATAACACGTGGCCTTTTGTGTCTGGCTTCTTTCGCTTAGCAAAGTACTGCAAGATTCATCCATGTTGTAACATGAATCAACACTTGATTCCTTTTTACAGCTGAGAAATATTCTCCTGGGTAGACTTAGCACTCTTTGCTTACCCACCTCTTAGCTATTGAGAATAGCAATGTTAGGGACATTCTTGTACAAATTTTTGCTTGAGCACTTGTTTTCAATTCTTTTGAGTGGAAACGTTGGGTCAAAGTAAAGAAATAAAATAAAATTTAAAAAGGACATGTCATAGATCCGTATAAAAGGCATTGAGCTAGTAGACCTAGGCTCTGGTCCTGACCACAGTACTTACTAGTTACCAAATAAAGCTACACCGTCTACGCTGTCTGGCCTGCCTTGTCTCACTTACAAAATAAACACATTATTCACTGTGCTTCCCATCCTGCATTGTCCTGAAGCTCAAATACATAATGGTTCTCAGCGCATCTGAAAAACTCACAGTGTACTCTGTAACCCATAAGCATAATTCAAACTAATAACAATAATTATGATTATTATTACAGTGGGCCCATATCACTTTTCTATTGAAGTAGGAAGTCTCACACATACATGACATTAAGGATTCTCTGAAGAAACATTCACATGCTGAAAGTGGAACCCCCAATAGTTTGGAGGTTCCTCAATAAGTTAAACACAGAATCAGTGAGAGCAACTCATTTGTAACCATCTGTTAATACCAATGGCTGGCATCCTATATAATAAAAGGGTAATATGCAAATAGACCCTAAAGGCGGAACAACCAGGAACGACCGGTCACTATGATGCGCACTGACCACCAGGGGGAAGACGCTCAACGCAGGAGCTGCCCCCTGGTTGTCAGTGCACTTCCACAGGGGGAGTGCCGCTCAGCCAGAAGCCGACTCATGGCTGGCCAGCGCAGTGGCGGGAGCTTCTCCCATCTCCGTGGCAGCACTAAGGAAGTTCAACTAATGGGGGAGCGGGCCTAAGCTGGCAGGTGTACATCCCCTGAGGGCTCCCGGGCTGCCAGGAGGATGTCTGACTGCCAGCTTAGGCCTAATCACCCAGGGAGTGGGCCTAAACCGTTAGTCGGACATCCCCCAAGGGGTCCCAGACTACGAGAGGACGTAGGCCGGGCTGAGGGACCCCCCCACCCCAAGTGCACAAATTTTTGTGCACTGGGCCTCTAGTATCTCTATAATGTCCCTATATAGCATTTCTGTGTTAGACAATTTCCAAAAGTGTATGTCTCAATGCAATCAAGTATGTTCTTTATAACATTTTGGAAGAGTTAATGGAACACATACACACGCACCAAAAAAATGCTGTTTTCAATGGCTCTGTAATGGAGGGCTGCCTAGTTTTATAGCCTCTTTTTTCTAATAATGATTCCATCAATAAGTTCCATGTGTATCATCTCGCTAATCTTCAACTCCAGCAGTCAGCAAAGGATGGTAAAACCCCCAACATCATCACTTTCTTGATGTTTCAGAAATAATATTTGGAGCTAGTATTGGTGCAGTTCAACAACTTTAGCAAAGGATTTACCTCCTTCAACAGAGCAGGCATTTATGAAAGCAGAGGGAGGGAGGGAATCGGGGTAGGAAACATTTCCTCTCCGAGTTCTCCCGTTTAAAGACCAGCTCACAGAACATGGGGCTGAATGAGAGTCACGTGGTTTAGCATTTCATACGGGGCCCCAGACGCCACAAGCCGTAGGCCCTCCCATTGCAATGAAAATTATAGCCCTGGGCTGCATTTCTATCCGAGAAAAGCAAATGTTGTGATTTTTGCACTGAAATCAGATTTAGCTGGAATGATTCAATAAGATGATGGTATCATTATGAATGTTGCACTTTTCCCTGAGGTTTGATTAGTCGAGACACCTGAGCTGAGAAATGACTGTTGCTCGATCCTTCAAAGCGCACTTGGCAACTCTGATTAAATATTTATGTTAAATGTAGATGACTTAAAATATGTTCCAATCAAGACCGAGCTGGATTGCCTCGTCAGCTTTAAGTATTGGTTCAAGGCGGCATAATTTGATGTTCCACCGACTTGAGTGGCACAGCCCACACGTTTCCTGAAGTTAAAAGCAGGTCATGACAAGTCTTCGCTTCACAGGGTAGGATCTGAGCCACACGCTCGCTAGTCACGCCCAGGACGGTCTGGGAGAATCCACAGTTATCCAGGTGCATTTTGTTGTTCCTCTCTTCATCCCTCTGCTGAGACAAGAGTATAGCCCCATGCATGCTCTCTCTTATAAACCAAAATGAAAAATACTTCCTGGAGGAACTCTAACTCATAATTGCTTCTCACCTTAAAAAATATTCTTAGTTCTTATTCCCAGCTGTTTGAGAATTAATATGTATTTCTTCAATTCAAAGGATTCCTATCAGGTTCCTTGAAACCATGCTCAATCCATAATGTATTTGCATTTGCATTCTCACAGAGAGCACCGCATTTTTACCTGACTAATTTTTAACGCAGGAACTTGGGAATCGCCTTTAATTTGCCATTTCCATTCTTCCCACACTCCATCAGGCGCCAAGTGTCACCAAATCGCCCCCGTATGCTTTGTGTTTCTCGTCTCCTGCACACGTCTCGCCAGGCCCACTCTCCGCGGCCCCTGGGCTGGCTCAGGCCCTCACCCTCCCGCTGGACGGCTGCCACCACTCCAAGCAGTGCCCGGCCCCAAGCTCATTTCCCGTCGGGGCACAGGCAGCTCGGGGCTGGGGTCCAGGTATCTGTGAAGGTGTGTGGGGGTCCAGGTTGCTGTGAAGGTGTGTGGGGGTCCAGGTTGCTGTGAAGGTGTGTTGGGGTCCAGGTATCTGTGAAGGTGTGTTGGGGTCCAGGTTGCTGTGAAGGTGTGTGGGGGTCCAGGTTTCTGTGAAGGTGTGTGGGGGTCCAGGTATCTGTGAAGGTGTGTTGGGGTCCAGGTTGCTGTGAAGGTGTGTGGGGATCCAGGTATCTGTGAAGGTGTGTTGGGGTCTAGGTTGCTGTGAAGGTGTGTTGGGGTCTAGGTTGCTGTGAAGGTGTGTTGGGGTCCAGGTTGCTGTGAAGGTGTGTTGGGGTCCAGGTATCTGTGAAGGTGTGTTGGGGTCTAGGTAGCTGTGAAGGTGTGTGGGGGTCCAGGTATCTGTGAAGGTGTGTTGGGGTCTAGGTTGCTGTGAAGGTGTGTTGGGGTCCAGGTATCTGTGAAGGTGTGTTGGGGTCTAGGTTGCTGTGAAGGTGTGTTGGGGTCTAGGTTGCTGTGAAGGTGTGTTGGGGTCCAGGTTGCTGTGAAGGTGTGTTGGGGTCCAGGTATCTGTGAAGGTGTGTTGGGGTCCAGGTTGCTGTGAAGGTGTGTGGGGGTCCAAGTTGCTGTGAAGGTGTGTGGGGGTCCAGGTATCTGTGAAGGTGTGTGGGGGTCCAGGTATCTGTGAAGGTGTGTGGGGGACCAGGCTGCTGTGAAGGTGTGTGGGGGTCCAGGTTGCTGTGAAGGTGTGTGGGGGACCAGGCTGCTGTGAAGGTGTGTGGGGGTCCAGGTATCTGTGAAGGTGTGTTGGTGTCCAGGCTGCTGTGAAGGTGTGTGGGGGTCCAGGTATCTGTGAAGGTGTGTTGGTGTCCAGGCTGCTGTGAAGGTGTGTGGGGGTCCAGGTATCTGTGAAGGTGTGTGGGGGTCCAGGTATCTGTGAAGGTGTGTGGGGGTCCAGGTATCTGTGAAGGTGTGTGGGGGACCAGGTTGCTGTGAAGGTGTGTGGGGACCAGGCTGCTGTGAAGCTGTGTTGCAGATGTGACTGGTGTTTACAAACCAGTTTATTTGAAACACAGGCAATCTCCTCGGTGTGGGTTGGCCCCGTACAATCAGCTGAAGCCATAGTGCCAAAAACCGATTTTCCCGAGAAGGAATTCTGCCTCAAGACTGTAGCCTAGAGACGCTGCCTGAGTTTCCAGATGGCCTTACAGATCCCAGACTTGCCAGCCACCACAATCCCAGGAGCCAATGCAGCGCCTTGAAATAACCCTACCTACCTGTCAGCGACAGAAGTCACAGCATCTGCTCGTTCTGTTTCCCCGAGGACCCTGGCTGACAGGAGAGTCATCTACATTTCAGATCGACGACGGGCTGAGGCCCGGAGCATTCCCTCCTCAGGCCTCTGCTGTCCGTCCGGGTAGCGCTGACTGCCGCTGCGAATAACCCCAGACAGCGGCGCTGAGAACAAAGAGTCACGTCCCGCTCAGAGAGGGCACCTGCCCTGGCCCCACGGCGGAGGGCACGCTCGGCTCTGCTCTCCCGTGACCTTGCCATGGGGTGAGGACAGCACGCAGAGCCGGCGCCCTCGTCTATTAGGTGCCTCAGTCCAGAGGGGAAACGCATCCATTCCATTGCGGTGCATTGAGGACGCCACAAGGGCCGGAGACCTGGCTTCTGGCCTTCCCTTGGAGGCAGGTCGAAGGGAAAGAAAAACGCATGCTTGCTCACACTCTCTGTCACACACAAAATATACGTTTTTGGCAATGGCAACAATAACACTTCTGCATATATATTGACGTGCATTTCCAATTTAAGAAAACATTATTTTTTAGAGGCAAAAACCATAAAGTGTTTATTCTGAGGATGTACGCCAAGGGGAATGCATACGCCTTGGAGCTGCGATGTGGGTGTTCCGTCCCGGAACAGGGACTTCACGCCCCATTCCCGACGCTGGGCTGTCCCCCTGCCCGGCCCACGGGGGGCCCTGCTCCGTGCCGGTGACTCAGCTGTAAGAGTGACGAAGGGGCCGAGACCGGTTTGGCTCAGTGGATAGAACGTCGGCCTGCGGACTGAAGGGTCCCAGGTTCGATTCCGGTCAAGGGCATGTACCTTGGTTGTGGGCACATCCCCAGTGGGGGGTGTGCGGGAGGCAGCTGATCGATGTTTCTCTCTCATCGATGTTTCTCTCTCATCGATGTTTCTAACTCTCTATCCCTCTCCCCTCCTCTCTGTAAAAAATCAATAAAATATATATTTTTTTAAAAAGAGTGACGAAGGGAACAGGTGGGAACGCAGAGAATAATGACAAGGAGACAGAATTGATGGCACCAATGAAGGGAAGGGCAAAACACTACATACAGGAATCCGAAACTCTGTGCCTCAATTCCAACCACGACTGGGGATTAAATTTGGTGGTTTTTTTTTTTCAATACTTCCATTCAATATACCATCCTTCATTACGAGTGAGCTGCACTCCACTGTAGTCAATTATAAACCGGGAACGAAGCCTGTAATTTTAATTAACATATTTTAAAATGTTTCTGATCTGTATGCATCTGAAGAAATTTTCATTTACGGCGAGCTATTTTTTTCTTTCGTATATAATGTTTGACATGACCGTTTCTCTTTTTTTCCTAATGAAATATTGATATTTAACAAAATACTTCCAGTCCTTACGATGACATGTCAGGAGTTTCCCCTCAGATACCTGCACAGTGGCCTGACCCTCGCACCAGCTCTCCGCTGGCGGGCACAAGGAGCGCTTTCTGCGCTTGCGTTGTGACTTTTTCAGTTCCCTCCTCTCACCCCATCTGGACAAAGTGAAAGATCAGCCCGCTCACCCTCACCCTGACCCCTTCCTGCGCCCTGTCCGTGCCCACCTGGGCCCCGGGGCCGAGGGCGCGCCTTTGGGGCACAGGACAGGGACGCCCTCTAACATCACGGCTGTGCTGGCCGCGCGGTGCGGCGGGCACTAGAGTTACCGGGAGATCACTTCCTAGACGATAGAGCTGTCCGACCCCTGTGCGTGCGCCTGGAACTACTAGAAAATAGCATAAATGCCAGCTGTAATTGAATTTTTAAATTGTATACAGGCAGTCCCCCCTCGGGTTACGTCAGACTCGACGTATGTCGTTTCGTGGTTACATCGCCATCTCCCATTTATTTATAAAAAAAAATTTCCGTCATTTCGATGTATGTACACGTGTGCTTTATGTTTTTATTATTTATTTACCAGAAGTAAAGCTCAGGAATTGTTATCTTTATTTTAAATTTTTTTACTGTTTCACTTCATTACTGCTGTGTCTGTGCTCCATGTGAGTGACGTAAGAGCTTATGTAGGTGGGTTCCGACTCACGGCGAAAATCGCATTATGACTTGCTGTAGGAACGGATCTCCGACGTAACCCAAAGACCTACTGTATATAACCTGTAGAGACACCATATATATATATATATATATATATATATATATATATATATATATTATGCAAAGTGCCCCCTTGGGAGTTCGACCGGGAGACCAGGAGTTCAATCGCTCGCTATGACGTGCGCTGACCACCAGGGGGGCAGCGTGGAACACCCTCCCAGCAGCAGCGGCAGGGTGCTGAGGGAGCAAGGGAAGGAGGAGGCAGGAGGCGGGGAGGCGGGGAACCTGATCAGCCCTGATCACAGGCCAGGCCTAGGGACCCTACCTGTGCACGATAATCATGCACCAGGCCTCTAATTTTTAAAATGATTTTTTGTTTCATTTGGCCAGATATGTGACAGTTGTCTCTGCTTGTTTCATAGCATCAGGGCTTCTACTCGATCTTGACTCTGGAGCTCGACACCCTCTCCTATGACCCCCCCATTTCTGTGTTCACTCACCCATCATTCAGCTGACTAGACTCATGAGAAGATAGTTAACAAAACACAGAACAACTAGTCTCCCAACAGCCCATCTCTGAGAGCAGGGATCATGGTTAATTTTCTTCGTACTCCCTGGACTTACTGGACACTCCATAAATGTGTTTTGGCTGACATGGCAGTTAATCAATGGGTCTTCAATGTGAGTATGAAAAAAATAGCACGAGGCCTGCAGACACGAGCTTCTCAATCGCCCCTCCTTCCTCTCCGCCAGTTCTTCATCACCATCCCATGTCCCCCAAACTCGGAAAGGCTAAACTGCCACATCCCGAAGTCTCCCATGGGTTTCCATCTCACTTAACCTTCAGGGAAATTCATCAAATTTGCAGAGCTACTTTGTCCAGCAGCAGGACGGGGGGCAAAGGGAAAGAGAGAGGGGACTGGGAAAAGACCCACGCGTCTGAGTTGGTGGAAAATTCAATGTGAGACCCAAGGTTAAGCAGTTATCACGTAGTCATTTCTCTGAAAACATTGCTATTAGTGTTACTCTGTGATCATTAACGACACGAAGGATGTGCTTTTGTGTGTTTTCACCTGACAGACAGATGCTTCTCTTTAACAAACAACTGAAATATCACGTCCTTTGATCATTTTCCTGATTCCTTTTATGGAAAAAATAACAGGTTCCTTCCCAGATCATATTCCCTGCCCATGGGAATATGCCGCCCCTGCAGCAGAGAGAGTGAGGGGTAAAGTCACAGTGTGACTTATGGTGCTGACCTGCTCGCTACGTGAGCAATATTTGCGGGAGGGAACAGGTAGGGAAGGAGGTGTGTCGACCTACAAATGCAATGTTTAAAAAGAGTTTAATAAAAGCAAAAGGGATCAGAATTTTGTTTTGTGTTTACAGTATGTAACTCTGTATGTTCACTGCATTAATAAAAAATAAAAAACACACACCAAAATATAATTTCTAAATATTCATCTCTTTAGATCAATTTTAATCTCTTCACAGTTAGCACATTTGCATGGAGTCATACACCACATCCCTTATATACCTGCAGGTGCTTTTAAAGTATAATACTATGACATAAACCTGTTTTCTGTCTATTTTTTAAATCAGCAACATGCAATGAACATTTTCTCTATTCAGTAACTATTACTCTATGAGGTGTGTTTTCATGATGTTCTGGGTTCCAGATGGGCCAAATATATAGGATTCCGAGTGACAGTAAGACCTGCGATTGCATTTGTTTGGGTGTCATCTCCATCCCTGGACAGGCAGAAGAACCGGGCACTAGCAGTGAAAGTTCATGGGAATACACAAAAAAAGGAGATGATAAACACTTAATATTCCCTCTCTCTCTGACTCTCTCTCTCTCTCTCTCTCTCTCTCTCTCTCTCTCTCTCTCCATATATATATATATTGTTGTTAGCATCTTTTGCTATTATAAATAATACTTTAAAAATCATGGAAAATTATGGGGGGTGAAATTGTTTCATTCAAGTCTATGCAAAATTTAAGGTTTTTTCATAGACATTCCTAAACAGCTATACAAAATGTTTCTACATTTTATCCACTCCCCCATGCCTTCAAACAGGGAACGAGTGAGTAGTCAGGAGAGTAGAGCTTATCTTTCATTTTTCGATTAAAATTCCTTTAATTGCTGTGAGCACAAATATTTTACACGCTGTTTCATTGTGGGGGGGGGGCACAAATTTGAAGATTTAAAATGGAGACGAATTATTTGTCTGCAGTGTGTGTGGCATATAACTTATCCACCGCTAACAAGGGTAGCAGAGGTATGTTTACGTGCCATGATTTTAGAAGTACATATCCTTCCTCATTTTAAATTCACTATTTAATTTTAATTTCAGTCTCAACAAGGTGTATTGCTCTTCATGTAGTATTGTTTTCAGACATATTCTTTGATAAAAATCAAGAAGAGTGCTCTCTGGAGCTATTTCAACACCTGGTCACATGCTCACAGATGAAGGGAGAAAGGGGAGATGGATGCGTGATAGGACCCTGTGTGCGGGTCAGACTGTCGAGAAGGAGATGGTTAGAACCAGAGGGAGTTGCCGCAGGGAGCATCCTGTCTGGCAGCACCTTGCCTTTCCTGTGCTGCTCCGGTCATTGGCTTGAGCCGGAAAGTGCTGCCACTTCTTCACTAACAATCCACTCTGCGACCACTTCCCTGCTCCTCTCCCCACAGGTGACTTGGGGTCATGAGAAGGAAACTGACATTTCTCCTCATTTGCTTCCCAGCTACTCGTGGAAATAAGGCTACGAGACATCGCAAGCTTGGCTCCGGGCGTAAGAGTCTATTAGAAAAGCATCTACCCATCGCATGTTTTCTCTGAGCCCTCCCAGCAGAGCCAACACTGTCACCGTCCAGATCCCACCAGAAGCACTGAAACTTACCTGGCTACTGAGAGGTCATTGCAACTGGAATTTCCAGCCACAGGTCTTGCTGGGACCTGTGTATTCTTGGTATCTTACTAGTTGCAATTTGTCCATTAATATTGGGAGTCTCCATGTGGATCTTAAATATGACTTAGACCTGAATGCATCTCATCCCAAATGCCACAGAGTATATGCATCTGTGGGATCCTAGATGAAAATAAAATCCTCTGTGAAATGATGCTGAAGAGGGACTTAAGGCAAGAGAAGGATCATGGCGTCTCCAGGAGATAAATACACTGACTGTCATGAAGGCCATCCCTGAAGAAAAAGAGAAGAGGATGGCCACCAAGGTCACCTTGAAACAGACTCTGGTGGACAGTGAAACTCACTGGACTTCTGCCTGAGCAATGCGCGATCATGCGTCCCCCACAGGAAGTGGGAGTCTGAGACTCCACACCACAACCATTCTTCCTCATAGAACGCTCTGCCCACGCTGGACCCGTCAGAGGTCAGAGTCTGAAAAATAATTCAGACCAAGTGTCCTCCAGTCACATACGGAGAGCAAGTAAAGGTCTCCTCCTGCAGTGTTTATCAGATGTGTTCTCTCCTCTCCTACCAAGTTAGACCATTTGTTTATACACCGCGGATACTTCTTTTTCTTTTATCAGATGGTGTATGTGTGTGTCTGTATGGTGTCAGCACACCCTGTCAGCTAAGCCATTCTACTCTCAACGAAGGAGAATCCCAAACATTATACAGATTCACAGAGGAGTAAATTGGGTTTCTTGCCCCAGAAAGACTCCCTGTACTGTAGTCTACGAGCCGGGTGAGGCGATTAGTGGAAATCTAGTAGTTGGATAAAGGACAACAGTAAAAGAGACAAACTAGGTGTTGTATTGAGTCTTACTCAGATTAGTGAACAGATGTGTCAGTTTTCAATAATTCAAAGATATCCTAAGATAACAGCCTTGACAATGTGTGCTTTCTACAGCATTTCAAATGATATAAACATTGACAATGTTAATATACAAGTCGCTCTCAAGACTGGAGGTGAAAAGTGATGGGGGGAAATCATTTATTACAACACTCATGAGATTAAATTCTTCATGTCCTGAGCCTACTGCGAAAAGCCCTTATGTTTTATTCCTGTGTATAGTCCAAATCAATTAAACTGGTGGATAAATAAAGAATGCTTCCTGTAAATAATGCAAGGAGTTTATTTGGCTAGTTTCACATTTCCTCTATGTGAATTATTCTCTACGTTGGCTATATAACCCATAGTCCTACATGTTACAACAAGAAAACACTGCCATAGATTGTCCATTAAAAATAATTTGAGTTATTTGGTCAAATCTATATAAACTTGTACATTTTCCCTCGTTAATGCAGAAATAAAACTAATCTCTCTCTCACTCTTTCTTTCATATATATGTAAATGAACATATCTAAAGACAATTGCCTGCCTTTAATAATGTATTGCAACTATTTATTTTAAAGAAAACCATTAAAAATTCTGTATATTTTTATATCTATATTTTTTATTTAATTTGTGACCAGAATCATCAAACCTCATGGATTCCCCCCAAATCAACTCTTCTAGATATTATTTTCATCACAGTAAAACCTGCTAAAAGAAACTATTATTTGACAAGCTACATAAAGCAAATACACACCTGGATTTAGGGAGTTGAGAATGGAAACCACTGCAGTTCGGAGAGAAGGAATTGTACAAACAATGACGTAGGAGAGCGACCCAGGTGGCTATGTACCCAGGAGTTATTAGGTAATAAGAACTGTGGAGTCCTGGCTGCCCATTGACTCTAAAGCCTCCAAAGGTACAGGAATGGCCCAGCCCGGCGCCTTCACAGGACTGTGTGAGGGCCTCCTGCTCCCTGGAAAGCACCCAGATGAAGATCATCTCTAGGACTGATCAGTCATAAATAAGCTCAAAAATAAGCTTGGAAAAGTGGCACCGAGGAGAGAGCCTATGATATTGGCCAGAGAGAGGGCAAAAAGTTCCAAATGAGATAAGGGGACTCAGATATCTTGGGGTCCAGCATATGACCCTGACTTACAGACATAGGTACAATAGATAGATGATAGATAGATGATAGATAGATAGATGATAGATAGTAGATAGATCGATAGTAGATAGATCGATAGATAGATGATAGATAGATAGATAGATAGATAGATAGATAGATAGATAGATAGATAGATATAGATAGATAGATAGATAGATAGATAGATAGATAGATAGATAGATAGATAGATGATAGATAGGTAGATGATAGATAGATAGGTAGATAGATGATAGATAGATAGATAGATAGATAGATAGATAGATAGATAGATAGATAGATATAGATAGATAGATGATAGATAGGTAGATGATAGGTAGATAGGTAGATAGATGATAGATAGGTAGATAGATAGATAGATAGATAGATAGATAGATAGATAGATAATAGATAGATAGATAGATAGATAGATAGATAGATAGATAGATAGATATAGATAGATAGATGATAGATATTTTAAAGGCCTTTCCAGGGGTGAGTGTCACTGCCTACCATGAAGTCTAATTGTAGTGACAAAAATGCATGATGCTTAGTCTTAATATGAACATCTTACTGATGTGGAAGACACAGTGGTTGTCTACCCAGTGGCCGTTTGCTCCTCGCTGTAGCCACTGACCCCTGGCTTTGTTCATCCTCCTCTGAGCAGTCGTGCCCTTCGCGGGAAGCTGGAGTCACCCAGAGCCAGGAGCTGTGTCCATCAGCCTTGGGAAACCATGATGGTCTCATTCCCCTCACTGGGTGTGGGTTCCACGTGGGCGTGAAACAAACTCTGCCCAGCAGAAGCTAAGGACAGCATGCTGGAAGGCTCTCATTTGTGATAAAACACGTAAGAGAGGGGTTTTTACTCTATTCTGCCTCTTGGTGCATGGGACCACTCACGGGGAGGCAGCCATCACGGCATTGTTAGGGGAAGCCTAAAAAATTGCAGAGAAGGCCCAGCTGGCATAGCTCGGTGGTTGAACATTGACCTATGAACAAGGAGGTCAGAGTTCGATTCCCAGTCAGGGCAGAGGCTTGGGTTGCAGGCTCCATCCCCTGTGCAGGGTGTGCAGGAGGCAGCCGATCCATGACTCTCTGTCATCATTGATGTTTCTCTCTCTTCCTCTCCCCCTTCCTCTCTGAAGTCAATAAAAATATATTTTTTAAATCGCAGAGACAGTGCGCAGGGATTGTGATAACAACGAGACTTGCAATGAGACATCCACTGCCCCCCCATGTCACATTTCCCTTTTGTAATATCACAATGCTTTTGTTGCTCGAGCCACTTTTAACATGCCATTCCATCGTTTGCAGACAAAACATTCTCCTACACATGCTAGCAGGTCGGAGGCGGGTGGCAAGGCTGTGAAAGCAGGTCAAGATGAGATTACCCAGGAGGCAGAAGCCCGGGCAGGGAGTGTGGGCCTGCCTTGGCAAACAGTGGAGGGATCATTGATGATTTCTGAGCAGAGGAATGACACCATCCGAGCTGTACTTCAAAGGATTAATTTAGAAGTTGTGTGTGGGAAGGACTTAAGAGAAGGCTCAGAACATTTCATCACTTGGAAGGCATTGTTGAATATTCATAAAAGCTAGTTTATCACTCAGCATAAATACTTCTTAAGCACAAAGTAAAATACAGTCTGTGTTGCCATGGAAGTGAGAAAGCCCAGGAGAGATCATGACAAGCAGGAAGGACGGTGCCATTGTGATTCAAATGGGCATCAAGCTTTCTAGAATTTAAGTACCTTCTAGGTGGAGTATTTTGAATACACGAGGAAATGATTATGGTTATTTTATAGTGCTTGCCAAGAAAGCAAGTAACAATAGAGGTTTTCACACATGAGACCTATAAAGCCAAACAAGATCAAGTTCACACAGTCAGGAAGCTGACTGGGGTTGGAAAGAGGGAATGAGTCGATCGATAATAAAGGGGCAGGACCGAACACAATTCTGAGGTTAGTGTCAGCACTTGCGATGGTTGTAGTCATTCTGATAACGATAACAACAGCTAAAATGTAGTGACCCCGGTTAAGGGCTAAGCCTTGTATATAACACACAGGGGCACGCGGCTTCTCTCTCTCTTCTCTATCACTTATACTCTCTATGATGATGAAGTGTAGTACAGGTAAAGAACACAGCATCATGCCCTGCCTGGCCGGTGTGCTCAGTGGTTGAGCATCGACCTACGAACCAGGAGGTCATAATTCCATTCCCCATCAGGGCACATGCCTGGATGTGGGCTCGATCCCCAGTAGGGGGCGTGCAGGAGGCAGCCAATCGATGTTGATGTTTCTGTCTCATCAATGTTTCTATCTTTCTCCCTCTCCTTTCCTCTCTAAAATCAGTAAAAACATTTTTTAATCTTTAAAAAATAGCCCATCATTGTGGAATTCAGAGAGAAGAGAAATATCGATGAGTGAGAAACAAAGCTGTAACGTAGGAAAACGGTGAAATCAGAATTATGCCAACATTTTCAAAACTATGAGTAAATAAGGAGTTTGGAAAGGATGGTAGGTATGTGGATGTCAATCAAAAATAAACAAGTATTTAAGGGTTCAGAATTTGAAAAAAAAAAAGGTTTTGAGCAATTATTTAGCAGGAAAATTACTGTATATAAAAAGGAAAAAGAGGTGATGAAAGCCCCCAAAATTTCCTTAATCTGAGTGCACATAATAGATGCTATATTAAGTCAACGCATGGGAAGGCCTGGGATGGATGGTGAAGAACAAACACTGAAAACTCCAACGTCTTTGAACATACAACTTAGAGCAGCACCTCACACAGCCTGGAGGTGACATTCTGAGCAGCATTTCAGGTTCCTCAGACCCACTCGTTGCTATTGCTGGCATAGACGGCAATAGCATGTGAGTGTCTCCATATCCTCCCTCATTGGACAATAAATGAACTAAAAGAATTTAATAGTGAGACAGAAACTCAATCAATTATGAGGGGTTTTTGAACCTATAATCTATCTTCACAAACCTAAAGTAATATCCCAAAAGCTGTGGTTCTCTGGGCTCAGCCCCTTTAATTTCTGGTTCAGTGGGTTGAAGGGTGGGGAGCTGAGAATTTGCATTTTCCACATTTCCCAGGGGAAGCTGTCTCCTCACGGTGAGACCACAGCACACAAGCAGAGGACTCGACATATGCATCTCTCCACATGACCAGTGGTTCCCACCCAAGCCCCCTCTCCCCCCGGCTTCCACACCAAGCATCTCAAAGAAGCTGTCTAAAGAAGGTGTGTTGCATCTATGCCATGGAACTACTCGGCCGTAAGAAAAGATGAAATGCTGCCATTTGTGACGACATGAATGGACTTGAGAACATTGTGAGACACAGACCAGAGGGCAGGGGGTGGGGCGGAAGAAGAGTTAAATCTATGGTGATAAGTATATGGTGACAGAAGAGATCTGGCTTTGGGTGGTAAGCACACATGCCATATACAGATGATGTATCACAGAAGTGTACACCTGACACCTACATAATTTTATTAGCAATGTCACTCCAATAAATTTAACTTAAACAACGTGAATAAGTAATAAAAACAGTGTACCCATTTCCTGACCTCCCATCCCTCCTCAGGCCACTTCAACTTGGAGTTCACTCCGGAAGCTGCTGGGTAGGGTTCGTAGGACTCAGCATCCAAGTACCCCTCCCTCCTCGCTGACCTCACACCTTGCTGACGGCTCTGCACTCTCGCTTTGGGTGATGGCTCGCCTTCCTTGCTTGCTCTCGGACACCAGTGCATTTATTTATCCTCGGTCTTCCTCGTTGACCCAAGCTCCTCGCTGGGTTCCATGCTGTAGTGAGATTTGCCTCCTAAAAACTCCAAAGAAATCATATGGATGCCCTCTTTAAATGTTTTAAATGTCTCCCTTCTTCTCCCCGGACTGCACTCACAGGACCCCTTATCATCACTTGCTAGTTATTCTTCACGCTGAGGCTTAAAAGCCACTCCCTGTGCCCACCTGTTTGGCTCAGTGGTTGAGCCTCCACCTATGAACCAGCAGGTCACGGTTTGATTCCCAGTCAGGGCACATGCCCGGTTTTTCGGGCTCCATACCCAGTAGGGGGCGTGTGGGAGGCAGCTGATCAATGATTCTCTCTCTTCATTGATGTTTCTATCTCTCCCTCTCCCTTCCTCTCTGAAATAAAAAGTATATATTAAAAAACGCACCCCCTGTGGAAAGCAGCCCTGCCCTTACACTGTCTAAGAGCACCCTGACCTTTGTATGCGGTCAGTCGGGCTGCTGTAACAAAATGCCACACGCTCGGTGGCTTAAACAACAGAAATTTATTTTCCCAACATTCTGGAGGCTGGACATCAAGCAGGACTGGTTTCTTCTGAGGCCTCTGTCCTGGGCTTGCAGACGGCTGCCTTCTCGCTGTCCTCACTCAGCCTTTACTCTCTCGGCACATCCCTGGTGCCTCTGTGTATCCTAATCTCCTCTTCTTATAAAAACACTGTCAGCCTGGCCGAGAGCCCACCCTGAAAGGCTCCCTTACCTTTCCTGCCCTTTAAAGATCTTCTCTCTAAATACAGTCACATTCCTTGGTTCCAGGTTTCAGGGCTTCAACAGACGAATTTTGAGGGAAAGCCATCAATCAGACCATACAAGCTTCTACACTGCAGCTCAAGTTAGAATTAGAATTGTGTTATCGTTTAACTTCCCTGCCTTCCCTATTTATCACGTTCAGTGCTGACTCTGAAGTACTTGCCCCAGTGTCTGTGCCCTAGAAGGTCAAGGTTAGCTTTCTTCCCGTTGAGGGATGGGACCATGGTGGAGAGAAACTCGGATACAAGGAACCTGGGCCTGCTTCCCTCCACTGGGGAAGGTTCCCGGCACAGACTCACCGGACAAAACGCCTGTGATCCACGTGGCTTCGCGGTGACCTGCCCTCCCTGGGGCTCAGTCCATGGGACAGAGGCAGATCTGAGGCAGAAGAGAAAAGGAATTCAAGGAAAAGTGTTTGGAATCTCAAAGCCCATGGAACAGTTGTGCGAAGTTCATGACAAAGCCGCAGTTCCCTCCCCAGCTCACCTTCTCAAGCAGCTAAACCAAAGTCTACAAATAAGCAATACCCAGTCTCCCAGGGCCAGGTCTCTCTGTTGAATCCAAAGATGGCAAAGCAAAGGCAAGCCTGGACTCCAGGCCAGGTGGCTCCTCCTGTCCCACGGCACCCCATGGGCTCCTGGTCAGGCCGAGCAGGACACGGCCTGATGCCCAGGACTGGGTGCCTGGACCTTACACAGCACTCATCTATATATATAAAAGGCTAAGCAACCAACTGTACGTCCATCTGGCCATCCAACCAACCGGCTGGCCAGTACATATGACACTCACTGGCAATTTAAAAACAAACGTTGACTTGCGCATGCGAGATACATATAAAGCTCTCGCTGGTGCACTGACAACATGGAGTGATTGGGGCTGGTGCCATCAGCGGGTGTGAGCGGCGGCTGCTGCCCTGATCACCCCTCAGGAGCAGGGGGAGGTGGAGAAGCCCTCAGGGGTGATTAGGGCCGGCAGCCGCCACTCGCACCCACTTATGACACAGAGCAATCAGGGCTGGTGCTGGGTGCTGGCAGCAGGTGTGAGTAGGGCCAGCGCCAGCAGCAGGTGCAAGCGCTGGGCGGGACCTCGGCGCACGGGAGCAAAGAATTTTCAGTAACCACCAGAGCCTCGCCCCAATAATAGAGACCAGCACCCCGCCTTGGTCTGGCACCCCCACTCACCTGCTCCACCATCCTGCTGCGTCTGATGCCTGCCATGTTCCACACGCACCCCCTTGTGGTTAGTTCACGTCATAGCAACCGGTTGTTTGGTTGTTCGGTTGTTCTGCCGTTTGGTCTATTTGCATATTAGGATTTTATATATATAGGTGTTAAAATATGCATGCACACCAGATGCTAATGAACATATTACACAAAATATACTGATTTTTTTTCCTAGTGTTTCAGCCTTATAGTCATTTTGAGAAACTCTTTATGCTTTTAAGTTTCACTTCTTTCTTCTATCTCTTTTACCCATGTGGAATTGGTTTAATGTATATGTTATGATTTGAGAATATAATTATACTTTTTATCTTTTTTCTTCTTATAAATTTTAAAAAAATTATTCATTAAAAATTCAAGTGATTCGATAAGCCTTTGAGTAAAATGAGGTAATGATTCATACAGCTTCTCTCCCCACACCCTGAACCCACACCTAAGAGGCTACCACTGTTTATAGCTTTCCAAACCTCTGTTCTTTTAGGTATCATTAGTGGTCTAGTTACATCTTTTTTTTTAATCAAATTTGATCAATAAATTATGCCACAACTTGTGTTTTCATACTGAACATTTGCTTAGTGGTCATTTCATGTTACCAAAACAGCATCATTTTTCTTTGAAGTTACATATTATTCCAGGGTATGAACGTTCTGTAATGTATTTAACTGTGCAACCACAGATGGTGTTTAATTTGTTTCTAGTTGTTTTTGTGTATGTGTGTGTTTTTTATTTTTTGTTTTTTTGCAAATAATATTGCAACAAATATCCCTGTGCACCTTTTATTTTGCTCATAAGTTATGATGTTTGCAGGACTAAATCCTAAATTTTAAATTGTAAATTTTGACAGAGACTTCCCAGCTGCTCCTAGACAGTCTGCATCGTTCTACACTCTCACCAGCAGTGTGTCAGAGTCACCCTTCCCCCACATCCTCCCCAACTTGGCACACTTAAAATCGACCATTTTTCCCAGCTAATTGACAAGAAATCGTATCCACTTCCATTGGTTTGCATGGCCACACTCTCCTGGGCACGAGCAGTGTTGGTAAGAGGTTGGGTTTGCCTACCTGGCGCGGTGCCTGCGAGGTTGTCACCTGCGGGTCCTGTCCTGTCTGTCGCTGCACCTCCGGGAGCAGCCGCTGGCCCTGCGGCCTCACTCCGCTCCGGGATCTCAGAAGTGCTGACTTTTCCTCGTTTGCTTTTTACTTGTGGCGACAGGGCGGTGGTTTCCAAACTCCTGACACGCCGGACCGAGAACTGGACGTTCTAGACTTTCTATGTTTTACCTCGCTGTGCTTAACAGAGAAGGAAGGAAAATACAAGCTGAATCCCAAGCTTACTGTTTTTGAAGGTCATGATCAATGTGTATGAAAACTAAAAGGAGCGTTTACTCCTCTTGATTTGTGTCTCCAGCCTTCATTGGTCCTTAGGCGCTATTTTCCTGCCGTGACTGTCACACAGGTCAGCCGCACTCGGGCCTCTAACACCAGGAAACGGTGACCTCACTCTTCTGTGCAGCTGATCACGTTATCTCCGTATTCCGCCGAGAAGACTCAATCAAGTGTTCACAGGTTCTCTCTCATTATATCCAGACGCCCATTGCTTGGCCATCAGATAAATGCACTTCTAATTCGATGTGGAGAAGACTGAAAATGCACACCAATCTTGTTTGCATTTACTGAAATGTTCTTATGTCTGTTCGGAGCACAGCATCGTTCTGCAAATGAGCATCCATCTGGCATAGCAGGAAGATAATGCATCCTTGGCTCTTAACTTCCTCTTTTCCCATTAGGCCACACGAGGAAGGGAAATGAGTTCGAGGCTATCCTTTTGATTTATGGCCTAACTGAGCCCATTTACACAGAGAAAAGTGCAATTTTAATTTTACACACTTCAATAACCGCACACACACGTATGTTCAACCTTTAGAGGTAGTCATAAAAGGGTCTCACGGTGGGGGTTCTGGGAAGACTAGAGGACAAACACACATCGAAGTTTCACATTTTAGCAGTGTTGTTCAGAATCCTATTACCCAATATTAGTAGGTTTCTAGTATTTTGTAAGGTGCACATCCTTGAATTTAACCTTCCAAAACTGTTTACCTTTTACATTTCCTCACCATTTACAATAGGCTCATGTTTCTCATGCTAGAACATTATGCAATGATTTTAAAATCCTGTGAGTAGCTCTGCACAGTGGCATGAATGCCTGCAACATTTTTTCCTTGTATTCGGGTCTTTGATGTTATTATCTCTAAGATTCAAAATAGATCAAGTAATTTTTT
Source organism: Cnephaeus nilssonii (assembly GCF_951640355.1). Lineage (NCBI taxonomy): Eukaryota > Metazoa > Chordata > Mammalia > Chiroptera > Vespertilionidae > Cnephaeus > Cnephaeus nilssonii. The sequence continues at coordinate 2,764,681 of NC_137083.1, forward strand.
CATGAATGCTTTTTTTTTTGAAATTCTGAGTCCCACCATCACAGATTGTTAAAGTACATTACCACATAATTTATTTCTCATATTTAGCAATTACTTACTATTTCACCTAAGCTATTCATTTTGAATGATAACTTCCTCATTACCTTCCCCTCCCACCTGTCACCAATATATCCTAGATAATAAAAGCCTAATATGCTAAGTGTCTGGTCGTCCAGATGTCTGTTCAACCAATCAAAGCATAATATGCTAACTATATGCTAAGCCTACTCAACTGCTCGCTATGACATGCACTGACCACCAGGGGACAGACAGTCAACCAGTTGACCAGTCGCTATGACATACACTGACTACCAGGGGCAAATGCTTCAGCTGGTAGGTTAGCTCGCTACTGGGGTCCAGCTGATCGGCACTGAGTGAGTCAGGCCAGACACACCCTGGAGCCCTCCCATGTCCCTCTCCGGCCCTGATCGTGCACCGTTGGGGTCCCCTGGCCTGGCCTGCACCCTCTCGCAATCTGGGACCCCTCAGGGGATGTCGGAGAGCCGGTTTTGGCCGGATCCCACAGGCCAGGCTGAGAGACCCCCACTGGTGCATGAATTCGTGCACCAGGCCTCCAGTAAATATATATTTAAATGTACCAAATGCCCATTAGTAACGTTTTGAAATCTTGGCATCTTAGTGCTTTCTTCTTCTTTTGACTTAGCGCTGTTTTCTTCTCTTATTTCCTCAATTGCTGAAAATCCTCTGCCTAAAAATGGTTCTGTGAGTGCACCTGCATGGGGCAAAACCCCCTCGTCTACCTTCTGATGACACAGTTGCACTGAGAGCAGAGGCTGTGAAAAGACCGTTTGGAAGAGATAAACATGGGGTGAAACAGATGAGCCAAAGGAGACAGGAGAAATTAAAGACATTCAGAAACAGACACTCCTAATAGGTCTGTGAGCCACAATACAGAAAAACAGAAACACACAGAGCTTTGATGCAATCTAATGCTAGGAAACGCAACCAGCAGCATGAATCACTGAAACATAAATGCATTTCAAATTAAATTAATTTTAGGGAACGCTATGACTCTAGAATAAGTCTATTTTGGATGAGATAAAGAAAGAAATAATGCCCATTAAAACAGAAAAATAGAACACAAATTTGTAAGACAAAAATAAAATACCGCAAGTTAAGAAAAAAAGATTGGGCATGCTATGGCAGAGAGAGAGAGAGAGAGAGAGAGAGAGAGAGAGAGAGAGAGAGAGAGGATAGATAAATAGATAGAATATTGTAGACTTACTATTATTCAGGTAAAGAACATTACAATTTATAAGATGGCTATTTTTTATCATTTCCATTTAAAAGACCAAACAACTAAGAGAAGAACATGGTCAGTGACCTGCCCAAGGTTACACAGCTAGGAAGTGACAAGGTGGCATTTGTGTCCATGCAGTTTGGTTGTGCAACCCACACTCTCAACAATTCCACTTTTCTCTTTTCTCCTTTCCCCATGCTTTCCCTCATTTTCCCTCCCCACTCCACCCTCCTACCTATTAATTAGGTACATTAGTTACTCAACCTTGCTTGTTTACTACTGCCTAATTAGTTAGTCAAGAATGATAGTAGTGTTAAAGAATTCCATATCTATTATTTCCCCTAAAGTTCTTTGTATATGTGTTGTGTAAGGTTATACAAGTAAATCATTATTAATGATTTCCGTAGAAGATAAAAAATTGTCCTATTGATATTTATAAAGCTTATTCAAATTTTTTGCTATTACAATAAAATAATATTCTAATTCATGAATCTTAACAGATATCTGTGCACTATATTACTTTTACATAAGAGAAACCTAGAAGACATAGTACTAATAAAAATGAACAATTATTCATGTAAATATTACCACATACTTCTAATTCTATGCATTGCAGTTTATTTACTTACCAATAACATCAGCTTATTTTGTTTTGTCTTTCTGATCCACAGAAGTTTCTAACACACTCTGAATGATAACTTTATCTAAAATAAGCTGCAAACAATTGCTGTCACAGTGTTTTTATTTGTTAGTGATATCTCTTTCCTATCAAAATGTTAATTTTCTTATAACTCCTGAGCTTTGTTGGGTTTGTAATAAGCGTGCCATTCCCCGAGGCTGAATCTATAGTCTCCTGTACTTCCTTATAATATCAAGGCCCTTTCAAATAGGGAAATGTAATCATTCCCTCTTGGTTGCATTTACTTCTGTGTTTGTCATTTATCTCTTGTCCTTGCCATGTTTTATTCTTGCTGGTGCTTTCACAACTTTGACTTTTATTTGATTCATGAAGGTTCCCAAGAACTCGGGGGTTATTCCTCCCTGGGTTTGAGTAAGCCATGGTACCATTGTATCTATCATGCATGCCCGCTACCAGCTGTGACTCCAGCATGGATTCTCTCCACTGATTCCATCTGCCAGGCTGCTGTCTCCTGCCCCTGTCTGCAGGGCCACCCAGAGAAAGCCCTGGTCTCTCCCGGGGGCTGCTTCCCATGGAGTTGCTTTGTCCATCGGCAGTGCGAGCTGTGGGGGGGACTCTGTGAAACTCGGTCTGTAAGTTAAGGGAGAAGAGGAGGTTAGCATCCACCTCCTTACCATAGACGTTCATTTCTGTAGAGGAAAGCTGCCAGCCAGCCTCTCACGCCCACCTTCTGTCTGGTGCAGGTGGCACTGCATTCCTCAAAATTCATCCGATAGAGGACTGCATAAAGAATGGCCCCGGCTGGTCTGGCTCAGTGGATAGAACGTCATCCCAAGGACTGAAGGGTCACAGGTTCGATTCTGGTCAAGGACATGTACCTCTGTTGTAGGCTCAATCCCCGGCACAGTCAGGGCATGTGCAGGAGGCAATCAATAGATATGTATCTCTTGCATTGATGTTTCTTTCTCTGTATCTCTCCCCCTCCCTCCCACTCTCTCTAAAAAAAATCCGTGGAAAAATATCCTCGGGTGAGGATTAATTATATATATATATATATATATATATATATATATATATATACACACACACACACACACACACATATATATGTATATACATATATACACACACACACACATATATATGTATATATATATATATATATATATATATATATATATATATATATGGCATATATATACAATGGGATGCTACTCAGCCATCAGAAAGTATTAAATACTGCCATCTGTGACAACATAGATGGACCCTGAGACTATCATGCTAAGTGAAATAAGTAAGACAGAAAAAGTTAAGAGCTATATGATTTCACTCATAAGTGGCATATAAAGCTGAAAGCAACAGGTAAACAAACAATAAAAACAAATTAAAAAAACTCAGACAGACAACAATATGGTGGCTACCAGAGGGAAGGGGGGCTCAGGGGTAGCAAAGGGTAAAGGGGATCAAATATATGAAGAAGATTTGACTTTGGGTGGTGGGCACACAGTGCAATTTATAGAGAATTATACACTTGAAACCTATATAATTTTATTAACCAACTAGAGGCCCAGCGTGCGATTGAAATCGTGCGAGGAGGCACCTCGCTGGGGGCCAGGACCCACGCCTGACTCACAGCGTCCCCCAGCCCCCCTGCCTGTGTCGGCTCCGGGGCCACCCAAACCGCCACACCAGCTCGCGCAGGCCCCCCTGCCTCTGTCTCCACTCTGGGCCTCACCTGCGCTCACAACTTCCTCCCATCTCGTCGTGACCCATTACGGAGTCCTGTCCTGGCCTAATTTGCATATTACCTCTCTCTCTCTCTCTCTCTCTCTCTCTCTATATATATATATATATATATATATATATATATATATATATATATATATATATATGCACACACACACACACACACACACACACACACACACAAATATATATGTCACTCCAATAAATTCAATAATAGGGAAAAAAACTTCATAAAAGTGGTTGACAACAAGCTTCCCTAAGTCACCAGAGATAATAACCATTTGTTTCCTTTCGGTCCTATTTTTATCAGCACTTGGTTTTTTCAATGTGAAACATCTGTTCGCATAATTCCACTTCAAAAATCTCCTTGATGAGACTTTGAAATATCGCCTATGCTTTATGTTAACTATAGAGGACAGCCATTATATAAGCGTATCTTCTATTTCTTCCTTCAGATTTATGCACATATTAGTGTCAATATTTCAGTAGTGTATCCTACTCTAGTGAACATCAATGTTATCACTGACAAATTTAATCATTTGACCCACAGTTTATTCTTCCATAAAAATGGAAAGTTGAACTATGCCCAAGTACCACTAAATAAGTCAAAGGATTCGCTCATTCACATAAAGAAGGTAAGGAATTGTCCTCTTCTGAGCCAATTCCAGAAAGCATCTATTTCTTAGTATGGAGAAAAGGAATAGGAAAACAATCATGCAAAGGCCTGTGAAAGCTAGAAGTTGCTGGAACATTTCACTTACTCTATTTTTGTTTTGTTTATTGGTTGCTTTGCATTCCAACCGTCTTTCAGATGGTGCACCAAACGTCAACAATGTCAACATGAACGGAGGCTCCAGGCACAGGCCAGCGAGGCACTAAGATGAGAGGGGGAAGGACTAGACGTACAGCACTGGCTAAGTGAGCAAATGAGAAGCAGGAAGCCCGTGCGGTACCACGTGGGAGGAAAGGCAGATGGGTCAGCCTCTGGGGCACAGGTGCTATGGATACGGAGGCTGGCGTCTCCGTTCCCACATGCCATCCGTGGGGCGTACTTAGCGCTCTATTGGAGTGTTACTGACAGAGCAGTATTTGTAGTCCCTGGGATTTTGTCTTGAGACATCACTAGGGGGAGGAATGTGTGGTTTACAGCGTGGTGGGCATTCCCAGTGGCAGGGTATTGATCTGGGACCCGATGTAAGGGTCAGTCTGACATAAATCACCTGGCCTCACAGGAGTGCAGTATTACCGTAAGAGCCTCATCTAGGTCCTAATGCTCAGATTTATTAGTGTTCTGCTCCTGATTCCTTTTCTTCAGTCTTTAGCAGAACTGAAACCCAGAACGACGAATATATGCTACAATTATGCAATGTGACAAACAGCACTGCATCAGCAATGATAGTGTAGTACATAAATGTATCCAAAGAATATGCTCTACACCTTAGACCGTGTTCTATGTCAAATGTATTCCATTAAAAAGTGGGTTCTAAGACTGAGCAAGAAATATTGGAGACCAGAGGAAAGCAAGATGATCACACGGAGTCAGGCCAAAAAGACAGCTGACTTCTATGTTTGGTCCAACGTGAAAAGAGGTTGAATATCGTCATTCCCATCCAAGCATGTCAAACTAACGAAGCGTGCGGCCCGCCGGCCACGAGTTTGACATGCTTGGTGGAATTGGAGTCACAGGACAAACTGTGGCTCTGGAAACTAGAGAGTTCTAGAGATACTGAGACCCACATCTCATAGGGGGTGGAAGCTGGCCAGCCAGTAGGGCCAGTGCTGGTGGGACCTCAAGCAGGGTTCAGGAATTCTTCCATGTATGCTAGCTTGAGTGTTAAAAACGCCCTGGTGAAAAAAGCAACAGGTGAACAAACAAGAAGAAAAACAAAAGATCATTCCCCTCTCACGCTTTTGTGAGTTTAAACACCAGGAGCCCTACCCACCTCTCAGGGTGAAGCCTGCAGGGAAGTTACTTTTGTATATACTGTATACATGTACTGTATCTTAAAGAACATTTACTTGGTAAACCACAGAGGTAGAAGAAGTAATTCCTAGAAGAAATGGGCTTTAGAAAACAAGTTATAGAGGTAAAGGAAGAGACTATATATTTTAATTAATCATTTGCCTCTTCTATTTGAGGATGTAACCTGACTTTTATGTAGGGCATTTTCCCAATCCCTCTCATATTATTCTCTACCCTTTCCATCCTTATTTCGCATCCTTGAGTATTATAAGAAGTTTCCTGTTGCACAGTCCGTTTCTGCCTGCCGTTCCCTCATGACTGACCATATGTCTCCTGGCTATATTCTTACATCATCCGCAAGTCTCTTCACCTTCACTCTGTCATCTCTCGGGATGCATCATTTATTAACCATTTCTTGAATGTTTGGACGGTCATTACCTTCCGATGAGCAATTTTCCTTTTGAGCTACTGAAGACATTGACAGCTTATACTTGTGCAAAACTCAGGACACCTCCTTGTTGCTCTTTTTAAGGGAAGTGTTTCATGGTAGGTTTTCATATTCTGAAGTTTTCCTCATGTGTTAAAGAACGGTTAGTGAGGAAAGGGTTTCATCACCCTGTACCTGAGCAGTACAGAAAAGTAGAACTGTACATGGTATCTAGTGGACAGAATCAGCACAGGCGACTCATACACATAACCAAAACACAAAATGGCATTAATGTGAACTTGAGTTTTGGAAGTTCACGCAATGTGTAATAAAATAAAGTGAAGATGAGCAATGACTTAAGTGGTTTGATCAATCTCGAATGCCAGAGTGGATTGTTTGAAGTTGAAAAATGTTGAATTGTCCTGATGAATACACTTTTTAATTCAATTCATTGAACAATGTACTCTCAAGCATTTAATGTAATATTGCTTTCGTGGATGAAAAGGAAGAGGATTCTGTGCACCTAGCTGACTAGTATATCCCTTCTTATTCACTGTTAACTGTTAATAGTGATAATTGAATCTGCTATGCTAAATATATTCTAGAGAGATGTATTAATTATTGACAATGTTTAAAATGACCAGTAATATATTATTATGTTGTAATATCAACAAAACCTATGTCTAAGTAATGTCAAGAATTCAGGAGAAACCAGAAAATTTCCAGTAAATATTCAACAATTGGTTGAATAAGTATTTGGAAATATGCAATTAATATGTATTTTTGTTACAGTTTATTTCAATATTTGTCATTATAGACACTCACCTTCCAGAAAATGAATTGCTTTTGTAACATTGCAATTGCCACTTTCTGCCTAAATGATATTCCACCAGGTAGAATACTATAGTTACCTCATGATAATACATATTTTCTTCATAAAGACTGAGGTCGTCAACTCTATTAGTAGTGTAGCGATATCAGTAATAGTTAAAATTACATATGTGATTTGCATAATATTATGACATTGCTATTTAAGGAAAAGAAAAAGAAATTGAAGAAGAAGAAGAAGAAGAAGGAGAAGGAGAAATTCACACATAAAAAAGAATAGAATACTTTTCTATTCTATAGTCCTGTCTCCCTCTTCAACCCTCCCTCCCCCCATGCACACACACATAAGTGTAACATAATACTTTAAAATTTGAGAATTATTATTGCAATTTCTCTTTTAATACTTCATTCTTTCATATGTTTTTGGATAAAAGACCTCCTGAAATACATAAAAATTCTAGAGTTTGGCAACTTTATCCTATCTAATAAAGATGGAATATGCAAATTGACCAACATTTCACAACAAAGATGGCAGCGTCCACAGCCAATAAGGAGGGAATATGCAAATTGATGTAACAAAGATGGCGGTGGCTGTGCCGGGGTGCTTGCGTCGTTGCCATGGTGACAATGCAGGCGTTCCGCTCTGCCCCAACTGCTCCTGGCCTCTGGGCAGCACGTGAAGGTGGAAGGTGGCTCCGGGCTGGAGCAAAGATGGAAGGCAGCGGCCAGAGCAAAGGCCTGGGTCCTGGGTGCTAGCAGTCAGGGGAAGGAAGGCCTATTCTTGCACAAATCTTCATGCATCAGGCCTCTAGTATTTTATATAAAGAACTAGAGGCCCGGTGCATGAAATTCATGCACCAGAGCAAGGGTGTCCCTTGGCCTGGCCTGCACCCTCTGCAATCTGGGAGATCGAGCCTGAACCAGCAGTCAAACATCCCTCCCGCAATCCAGGACTGCTGGCTCCTAACCGCTCACCTGCCTGCCTGCCTGATCGTCCCTAACCACTCTGCATGCCAGTCTGTTCACCCCCAACTGCCCCCCTGCCAACCTGATTGCCCCCAACTGCCCCCCACTGCCAGCCTGCTCGCCCCCAACTGCTCCCCCCTGCTGGTCTGATCACCCCCCCTGCTCCCCCCTGCCAGCCTGCTTGTCTCCAACTGCCCCTCCTGCCAGCCTGATTGCCCCCAACTGCCCTCCCCTCCTGGCCTGATAGCCCCTAATTGCCTCTGCCTCAGCCCCACCACCATGGCTTTGTCCGGAAGGGTGTCCGGAAGGTCTCCCGGAAGGTCTCCCAGTCTAATTAGTATATTACCCTTTTATTAGTATAGAATAGAGGCCTGGTGCACTGGTGGGGGCTGGCTGGTCTGCCCTGAAGGGGGTCCCGGATCAGGGTGGGGGTCCTCTTTGGGGGCGGTGCCAGCCTGGGCGAGGGGCTGGGGGGTTTGCAGGCCGGCCACGCCCCCATCAGGGTGGGGGGCCCACTGGGGGGTGATGCCAACCTGGGTGAGGAGGCTGAGGGTTGTTTGGGGGCAGTTTGAAGGCCAGCCAAGCCCCCAGCTTTGTCCAGAAGGTCTCCGGAAGGTCTCCCAGTCTAATTAGCATATTACTCTTTTATTAGTATAGTTTTTACTCTAATAAATATAATTGACTTAATTGGATTAATTTCATTAAAGTAACAGCTTCAGGACATCTAAATAAATGTATTGACTTGAAAAAAGTTTTATAAATTAAAGAACAATTATCAATTGACATAAAATTGAGTAATTCATTAATTTGTGGAGATTAGCTAAGTTAATGAATTGTGACACTATATGAGAGTTGTCTTACTCATCCTAAATGAATTCTTCTGGTACCCATGAAAACGTCGGAAGAAAGCAATGATGAAACTCTTTCCAATACCATTTAGTGAACTAAGGATGGCTCTCCCTTTCTACTTCACTTAATCTGTATGTTTAGAAAACTATTTGCAGAGATGCTGAAGTACATTGGGAAGATCAATACCCAGCTAAGGTTGGTATTTTTCAGCATTTTCTTCAGTTGATGATTTATAAGGTGTCAGAAGCACTAATGGAATCTTTAATTCTTTGTCATGTCTCTATTTTCTCTAATTATCTACATTTCAATGATGAACAAATGTTATACAAATTAAATAGTGCTTTTGGAAATTTTAGAGAAGTATTTTAAACTGCATTGTGGTGTCAGGAAGTTCATTTAGTTAGTGTTGTGGACAAAAAAATGATCATTAAATGTAATGGCATGACATATATCTGAGCAACACTGCTGAGTTCCCTGAGAGCCCACCTTCACTGTGGTCTAGGGAAATATATGGAAGTGTTATTCAAGTAGAAAAGGAGGCATCTCTCAAACCCTATGCCATCTTGAAAAATGTTAATATTCAAGAATATTCTATTTGTTTGTTCTCTATTTTTGAACAGATTTTGGAAATTGCCCAATAGAAAAAGTTAAATCACGGCTATTTATTTATGACACATTTGACCAGGGAGGCAATGTGCTGCCTGCATCACACAATGTCCACATGAATAGTCCCCAACTATTTAAAGCTATGCATCCTTTAAATGACTAAAAAAAACATTTTTTAATCATCAGATTTAGCTTCCAGATTACTCTTGCACTAAAGGTGATAACCAAACCTTTGTACACAAGGAAGTGGAGGGAGACCGGCTCCCAGTCTTAGCAGAACAGGGGATTTGAGCAGGCCTCCCCCAAAGAACCAGAAAAGCAAAATAAAATATTTAAATTGTATGAATTAAAGCAAGGTGAGTCAGAGATGGTGAAGACTTACGTCAGTGAGACTCCCAAGAAGAAAATCTGGAGAGGAAGCTTGCTCCCTCCCACCCCCACCCGACCCCGCCCGCCCCACCCCAGGCTTTCCCTAGGTGAGTCTGCTCATCACGTCCCAGAGGAGGCTGCCCGGAGGCTGAGAGGAAGACCCCCGGGCCAAGAGGAGCAGCAGTGAGGATGCGGGGCCCATTCAGAAGCCGAGAGGGTTGGGAGGTGGGAGGGCAGCGCCACAGGAAAGCAGCCTTCCCGGAGTGCTCCCTGCCCTGGAAAGTCCCAGAGCGGAGCACAGAGGCACCAATGATGACAAATACAGAAAAGATGCCATACATACAGATAACAGCAAACAAACAACCAGTGCATGCTGGGAACATGCTGGTCAAGTGCATGCTGGTCAAGCAGCCTATAATGACACCTGTGCATGCTGGGAACATGCTGGTCAACCAGTGCATGCTGGTCAAGCAGCCTGTAGTGACAACCAGTGCATGCTGGGAACATGCTGGTCAACCAGTGCATGCTGGTCAAGCAGCCTGTAGTGACACCTGTAGACCCCGCGCAGCTAGGAGCCAGTTGTGCAGACCAGCCACCCGCACTGACTGGGCGCAGGGCAACCACAAGACAAAAACCCTGCCTGGAGCTCGCCAGCTCGCGGGAAAGACAGAGGCTCCACAGCATGTGCCAAAGAGAGTGAACTTACCAGGCTGCCAAAGGTAGCGGGAAAGTGGAAGAGAAACGGGGCGAGCCAGTGCCAGGAGGCCTAGAGATGGAAATCGTTGATAGTGGAATGTCAGGACAGAGTTTAGTTAGATGATTAGAACCTTTGACTTTTCCTGACCATCTTAAATGCCCTCGCTCCTGGGAGCAAAAAGAGCTCACACAGATCTAGCTGGTGTGGCTCCGTGGATAGAGTGTCCCCGGGGACTAAGCAGTCCTGGGTTCAGTTCTGGTCAAGGGCACATACCTCAGCTTCAGGCTCCATCCCAGACCCTGGTCTGGGCTGTGCAGGAGGCAACCAAGCGATGTGTCCCTCTCACATCAATGTTTCTCTCTGTATGTCTCTCTCCCTTCCTTCCACTCTCTCTAAAAGTCAATGCAAAAGTATCCTCAGGCCCTAGCCAGTTTGGCTCAGTGGATAGAGCGTCGGCCTGCGTATTGAAGGGTCCCAGGTTCGATTCCGGCCAATGGATTCGATGCCTGGGTTGCGGGCTCAATCCCCAGTAAGGGGTATGCAGGAAGCAGCCTATCAATGATTCTCTCTCGTCATTAATGTTTCTATCTCTCTCTCCTTCTCTCTTCCTCTCTGAAATCAATAAAGAAATAAAAATTTCTTAAAAGTATCCTCAGGTGAGGATTAACAACAAAAAAATAAAATAAATAAATAGCATAAAAATGAAACTAGAATATCTATAATAATGAAAGCACAATATGCAAATCGACCCAACGGCCAAACAGCGGAACGGCCATCTGGGCGACCTTCCAGAGGAAGCGGGGGCTGCAAGGGCCGAGGCAGCGGGGCTACAAAGACCTACTCTTGCGTGAGTTTCGTGCACCGGGCCTCTAGTCAATAAACACATGAACAGACAGACACACACATTCCCAATGCCCTGAGAACCTGAAGTGCAACGTGGCTGAAGTGGTTATTTCAGTGTTTAGTGTGAGTGCCAGTCCCTCCCTGTTTCTGGGTGTGGAGTGGCCTTCGAAACAGTCTTGAAGCGAATTAGAACCACGTGGAAATGTTTTCCTTTATTCGCACGCCAGCTCCTTTATTCCTCAACTCCCAACAACTTCGCGTGGCCATTCGTGAGAGGCTCGAGCAGCGTGCAATTGCATAAAACACACAGCATAGAGGCCCGTAAGTGCTCCAATCATTGGTGAGTCTTCAAGAAGAATGCTGTGCAGCTGGAAATAAACCTGCGTGGATGGAAAATTACTTACCAGAACATCCAGTGGGCATTTTACCCCATCAGCTGAATTGTTCCAAAACTGAACCGGGATGAAATGGCCCTCGCCTTGCACATGTCCACGCAGTCCTTTCTGCAGACAGCTTTGAATCGCATTAAAAGCACAGGGTTGGAGTTGCTGTGAGTTGCATTTTATCAGCACAAATGAGGGTGGCTTTTTTTTTTGCCATACAAATTAGAGCAATTATTTCCACTCAAGCTGTGATCGTTCCGGGGAGAATGATTGCACATATATTATTTTTAAAAAAGGAAGAAAGGAAGAAAAGGGAAAAGAAATGATCGCAGTAGGACTCTGTGGTGCAGTGTTGGGTTTTGTTGTGTGTGTTTTAATCCAGCTACTTAGGAGTAATGTATTGCCCTGCTCCTTCCACACTTTGCTGAATTCAGAAAGTCCATACTTGTCATGTTTACAACGAAAAATGCTAACCCCCCTTTTCTGTGCTGAAACTCTAACAACGCTACAAACCAAGCCAGACATCATTTAAAAGCTCCTGGTTGTAAAGTGGGAAGACATTAAGTGAAAACAATTTAAAAACAGTTCTCTACATTTCCATATCGTCCAACATCATACGTTGAATAAATCCAACAGTGCTTACCCATCTTGTAGAAACCTATGTTCTGTGCTGTGTGTGTGTGTGGGGGGGGTCCCCCCAAAAGAAATGGAACCAGAGCCTCCTGTAAAAATGCCCTTGCACCTCCCTCTAATATTTTTCAACACAAGACCAGATTAAAGAAAAAATCAAGACCTGCAGCCTGCATTGACATATTTGCGTGTAGGACAGAATATATATTCAGTGAAATTCCTTCTTACTTTTATGTCTAAGAGTGAATTTCAAGTTCTTACAAACCTTGACATTTAGAAATGATTTTGCTTTCAAAATTGTGAAATTCACTTTCTCCATTATGTTAACTGAATGTAAAAATTCACATTGAAGTTGAAACGATAATTATACGCATTCAAAAGCCATTTGTGCTTTTTGCTCTGGATCCTATCACAAACTTGAGGCTGAACCAGACCTAGCAGACAAAGGGATTCGTGCGAAGACGGTGGTGACAGGGGCGCTGGGTGACACGGGGGAGGCCAGAGTGAGGTGAGGCGAAGCAAATGGCAGCCCCAGCCTGGGACACAGCGCCTCTTCCTTTGGTTTTAATTGGCAGCGAGAGAGCAGAGGGATGCCAGTGAACTCAGGCAAAGCAGAAAGTGAGCTCTCGACTCTTCCAAAGCAGTGCTGGGGGTCTACGTGAAATAAACCCACAAGTGTTACCTGTCCAGGAAAAAAACAAGGACACACACCTCTGACTTCGGGTGAGGTGCGTAGAATTTGTATGTGAAGGGCATGTAGAAACCACCGATTCATACAGGCTCTCCACTCATCGCTTGATAGGTGTGAGCAAATGCTGCTTGGTGCCGACTGATTATAACTTGGGAGTCAGGGATCGGATCTGTGTTAAGGGGTGACCAGCAGGAATTAGAAAGGGGACATGCTCCCGGTCAGCCTCCCTCAAAAATAATTTCATGAATGAATTTCACCAACTGTGATTCTGTTAAAATCCGAGTCATTTTTCCAGAGGCTCATGTCACTTTCCATTTTTAGAAGCCACCCTGCATGTTGGCAATATGGGATCATGCTTCCATGTGGAAGGATTTCTTGAACCTGCTAGAAATAGAAATCATGTTCGGGCACTAATAAAAAAAAAAAAAGTCTTTCAAACTCATATGAGAGTCTCTCAAACTCATATGTGAGAAGAATTGTGAAGGCATAAATGCTAGATATTTTCCTTCTCTCCCTCATTCTAGTTTGCACCCTTTGATTTGGGCCTGTCAACGTTTTGTTTTTGTTTTTCAGGGGAAAAAAGGACCAAACCTCAAGAGCAAAGTACTAAGTAGTGACATTCTGACAGGGCAGAGAGATACATCAGCATATTAAAGATACACCTTGTTGGAAGCAGGTATATAATAAGCTAACTTAGTTGTCTTTTTTAAAGTAAGATACTCGGATTCCTTCATTCAGCCCGCCAGTCAATATCTGGGGATCATCTGCTGTACACTGAGAGCGCCGTTAAATGAAAACAGTCAGGATACACACAGGTCAATATATTGCACATACTTGCTGTGGAAGAGTTAGACTCCGCTGGCTTGTCCCAGGGGGAGAGATGAGGTGAGCCTTTAAGAGGAAGGGATGGTTGAGCTGTGTCTCAAAGGAGGAAGTTTACAACTTGGAGAAGTCATTAGAAATGGAAAAATACATGGGAAGGTCCCAGGTGGCCAGGCATGACAGGGAAAAGCAGAGAGCTCAGAACACAGGAAGGTGGGAGCTGAAAATAAAGGGCGCTCTGTGGCATGACTGGGAATTTGGTTCCTGTAACTGCAGGCAACAGGGAGACCTTGCTAGAATTTAAGCAGGGGATAGCATGTTCTTTCAGTGTACAGTATAAACTGTCAGGTAAATAAACCCAGAGTGTGTGTGTGTGTGTGTGTGTGTGCGCGCGCGCGCACATGCACGTGTGAAGGAGAAAATGAAAAACCCTAGTTGCAGGAAGAGACAGCTGAGAGGAATACTGGAATCCTTTCAATTACATACGGTAAGGGCATGAATTCAGGCAGTATTTGCAGTTAGCTGGTAGCAGAATTCATGGGACTTGGGGATTGAATTCGTGTGCGGGTGAGAGGAAGGTTCTGAGAAAACCCTGCTTCTGTCTTGAGTAATTGAAAGGCTCCAGAGGCCATAAATGGGGACAGGAAACTCAGTAAGAGCAGCAAGCTGAATAAGAAGAAGTTAAGTTTTAGGCAAAAAGAGAGAAACAGTTCCCAAAAAAGAAAGGATATTTTAGAAAATAATTTTAAAGGCAGTTTTAATCATTTCTAATAGAAAACATATTACTAGAGGTAAAATGTGGAAAGTTCCTAGTGAATAAAACCAGATAACTTACAAAGACCTAGACCTCATTGTTCAGGCTTTATATATAACACTAGAGGCCTGAAGCACGAAGATTCGTGCAAGAATGGGCCTTCCTTCCCCTGGCTGCCGGCACCTCCTTTGCTCCGGCCGGAGCCGCCTTTCTGCCATTGCTCCGGCCCGGAGCCACCTTTCCACCTTCCCACGCTGCCCAGAGGCCCGGAGCCACTGGGGCTGTGCAGAACACCTGTGTCCTGCCCCACCCCCGAGCCACTCGGCACCTGTGTATGCAAACTAACCTGCCATCTTTGTTGTGTTTATTTGCATACTCACCCCTGATTGGCTGGTGGGCGTCACAAAGGCATGGTCAATTTGCATCTTTCTCTTTTATTAGTGTAGATACTAGAGGCCTGGTGCACAAAATTCATGCATGGGTAGGGTCCTTAGGCCTGGCCAGCAATCAGGGCCCATCTGTGGGGCAACCAGTGGGGCGATCAGGGGGGCTCCACTTGCACCTGCCTTGGCTGGCCTGGCACTACCCGCTTGCCAGCCCTGCCCCCTGCCGCCGCCACCAGTCAGGGCCTGTGGGCTGGGGGCAGCTCCTGCATTAAGCATGTGCCCCCTGGTGGTCAGTGCGCATCATAGCAACTGGTCGTTCTGCCAATCTGTTGATTTGCATATTAGGGTTTTATATAAATAGATATTAAGTATCAAGGACTTATAATGTATACATTTAATTTCTATTCCTAGAAGTTAAGTGCCTTCTTATCAACATTTACTTGAATATTTTAGACTGATTTTTCTCTAAGTAGGTTTTCTCTCAATCATGACTAATGTGGGGAAAAATAATATTTGAACATATTAATAATTAAGAGCCCAGTAGGGCTGTTCTTTCATAGGAAGGGATTGAATAAATGAGGTCCAAACATATCTGATAAGCTTCCTTGAGTGTCCCGCCTTCAATTACCTCTTTCTTAATAAGTGTCGCTTTACTTAGACTCTCCACTCAGTTTGCTGTGATTTCCATAACTAAACTTTAGGAAAGAATAAAGTCCTTTCAGAAAGTGGTTTCCTTACTTCCAGCTCAGGTTCTGCACGAAGACTGCTCCTGGGCTCCCTCAGTAAACGGACCCTGTCCGCTTTGTTCTCAGTTAATAGGTAATAAAATAGTTGGTTAGTTGCTGTCCGTTATAATCTTGGCGTTAGCGGAGGGAAGACTTCCTGTAGGTGAGAGAAGAACAGAACAAGCGATGGCGTCATGACAGAAGAGAACCTCATGGCTGCTGCTGGGGAAGCCGCTGGGGCCAGCTCCCATGAGTGTCTGAGGGTTGACCCTCCCGGAGTGCGAAGTCGTGCCCAGTGAAAGCCTCAGGCCCGGATCCTGAGGAACCATTATGGGCACCCAAGCTTCTTGTCACAAGAGGCCAAGTGTGTGGAGTCTGAATGAGCAACCATTGAACCAAGGAACCCATGACTTACCGTTATTTTATTTTTTCTTTTCTTTTTTTAAAAGATTTGGACTGATTTCAGAGAGGAAGGGAGAGGGAGAGAGAAACTTCAATGATGAGGGAGAATCACGGATCGGCTGCCTCCTGCATGCCCCCCACTTGGGATCAAGCCCGCAACCCGGGCATGTGCCCCGACTGGGAATCGAACCCTGACCTCCTGGTTCATAGGTCCATGCTCAACCACTGCGTGCTTTTATTTTCTATCATCATTGGGGACACTCTAAGTGGTAGGTGAGAGAAGACCAGACACAATAGCTAAGAAGCTGACCACTGGCTACCTGTGGTCACGCCCTAGCTCAGTGATCCCCATCCATCAGCATCAACATTGACGGGCACTTGAGCAAATCCTCACCCCCTGTGGGCGGCCCGGGCACTCTGTGTTTAACAAGCCCTCCATCTGGTTCGGATACTAGACATCCAAGTGTGGGATCCAGTGCATGAGAGGGTAGGTTCTCAAAACCCGGGAGTCTATCAGAAATGCAAATTCAAGGGCCTCCCCACCATCCACTGAGTCAGCATCTCTTGGGATAAAGGCCTGGAAGCTGAGTCACAGCAAGCTCTCCAGGTAGTTCTAATGCCCCTGAAAGTATGGGAACCCCACTGTTCAATGTCACGGGACCCTGGGGGCAACTCTCTCCACAGTCCTATGTCTTGTCCCTAGTCCATCCTCTGCAAACAAATTCAAGTGGGTGATAGTTCCTTGGGGACTGCCAGTACTTCATTCTGGGTGTGGCCACCCGGTACAGTACGTAAAGCTGAGTGGGCCTATCGTCCACCCGGGCCCTGACGCTGTCTGGAAGACCAGGTGGACAAGACCTGGACACCCCTGTGTCCCAGCCAGCTCCCCGCTCCGTGCTGGGACATCCAGGCTGCCATGGAGACTCTGGACAGCTCTCTGTGGAAAGAGTAAACTTGCTGGCCTCTCCAGAGGTTTTCAGGTCGCCCCGGTGGCCAGCGCACTTCTGTTCGGGTGGGTGGGTTTCTTCTCCAGCGCAGTTTCAATGCAAACCGCCCCATACCGCTTTGTTGTTTCCAGGGAGCAGGCCCCATTTCTCCCTGTGTAGCACGTTCTCCTTGCTGGCGCCCCTCGGACAAAGCACCTTTTCGGCACCCTGTTCTCTCGCCTGAAACTGCCTGGCCCAGACCTCTGTGCTGAGTTCCAGCTGCTCTCCACGGTGCCAGCTGTGCCAGGGCTTCGCCACAGACCCGCAGCACGGGAGTGTGGAGGCCCAGTGACTCGGCCTTGCTCTCTGGCCTACAGCCCCACGCATCTCAGTGACCCTCTCCCAAGTCCACTCTCCAGTCTCAGGGGCAGCCGCTCTGAGGTCACGTCCAGGTCCACCCCGGAGTGGTGTGGGGAAGCTAAGTGTCCACAGTCAGGGCAGGAGAGGGACTTGTGACCACCCCAGGCTTATACCTCGTGACCTGGGGTCCCCTGCAGCAAGCTATCGTCCATGACCCTGCGGCACCATTTGAGGCTGGCTTATACGCCCAGATCCTCTCCCGACTTGGTCTCTTGGGAGAATTTCAAAATAGAATGCTGTCTCTTAGCAGAATTCAGTATTTATTGTCCTAGAGAATGATAAACAGACCTTCAAAGCAACAAAATCCAACCCACCAAGCACTGAACATGCTTGTATTTTTTCTATGACTCCAAAGAGGGACACGCTCTGGGACGCTGTGTACAATCTGCCGGCTTTCCGAGACCCGAGATGGGGAGAAGTACAAGGAATGGCCTGAGTGGCTGACATGGCTAGAAGCTAAAAGAAAAAAGATTAGGCTACTTCGTCCTTGAAAAGTAAGGGTTAAACCATTTCCAACTTGTAAGGTCTCTGACTTTGCCCATTGGTGTGACTCGCTCTCCCTCTAGAAATTAACTAAGCATCGTAACTCGTCTTTTCAAGTTTGAATGTTGTAACTGACTGCACCATGAGGAAGAAAATGAAAAATAATCAGGAAGAAACACCGTTACTTAATGAAATATAGACGCCAAAGATATTTGCTGCCTGACACACTCTGTGGCTGTTGATATTCACTCCTTGGAGGGAAATATCAAATGGAGAAAGGCATTTATTGCTCAATATGCACAGTTCTAAGTATTTTTATTATTCTAACTATCCCCTGCTCATTTACTGTTTTTTGCAAAAATGCTAATTTCCTTTTTTATTTTTTTTTTGCAGATGGTATATTATGATTATATTTATCTAAATGGAGATGAAACTTCCCAAGAAGATCTGAGTAGGTGCACAGAATAATTCAGCATTTCTTAGTTAAATAAGACAAGTAGCATATTTCTTTTAGGTAAATAAACATTTATGTCAAAAATCTTCTTGCATATTTGAGGCATGAAAATAACCTTTTTTGATTGACTCTGCTACTCAGGAGTCCCAAAATAGTTTGAAAGTGAGAAGCCTGATGAAATAAATTTAGCGCCGCGCCCCACGTGCCGTGGGTATTCAGAGCACCCTTGAATGAATAAGTAAATGCATCAATTAAAATGTTGAATCCACAGTTCCCTCTCTTGTACTGAAAATGGGAGACTGCTCAGCAATATTAAGATAGTAATTTAATTCACCTTTTCCCCATTCTGGTTTGAGACTTGCTTTTTGATTCACTGGTTGCGAAGCAAATTATTAGTGCTGGTACATCATCAGGTCTAAGTGTCAATCAAAGCACAACCTCTTCTGAGAGAAGATTGAAACGGTGGTTATAAAATGTGCCCTGCCCCCCCCCCCCCCCGCCCCCCAGTTCTGAGGAGTTGGATTGCTAAGCTCTTTGAGAGTTGGGAATCCGGGAAGGCAGGTGATGAACAAAAGATGTTTATAAGTAGGACAATATTCCCACAAAATCACATTATTTTTCTATCCCCTTTTTATTTTTTTAGTATTTTAATTTTTGTCTCAGCAAAATCAAGAACATTTTTACAATAAGTATTTCCCCGAAATGGAATAAATTTGGGGAGCAAGGAAAAGAATTCCCACTGGAAGATGTGTGGAAGATGGGTAACAATGGGCATGAGGGGAGATGGTAGGAAAACCTCTTTTATCACTAAGATTCCCATAATCCAGGAACAGATTGAGTTAAGAGGGGGAAAAAGGTTAGAAGCATTATTGGCGCCCTGAATAGAAAACGGAACCAGGAAGTAATTTTACCTCCATTCCACGCTTTAAAATATATTCATTGAAATTTTGGAATATAACAAAAATTCCACAAATACCCATAATCTTTAGAAGTGATTTCAATATAAATGCCAGATACTGAGTTCATATCCTGAATCATTAAGCTTCCAGACAAAACGCACTCAAAAGGCCAAGACAACATAAAATAAAAGGTCAATGGCAATCAATTTTCAAAATCTGTGGGGTGGGGGAATAGATCACATTGATAATTTGAGGAAAGTGTTTCAGAAGAGTACCCCGCCATGTTTCCTCTACAATTAATGCTTCCCCTGCACACCTGAGAATGGGAGTGAAAGAGTTCGGGCGATAACAATATCTCAGCAGCTATAGGATGAGGCTAATTCTGACTAACCTCCGTCATAATTCAAAGTCTGAACACTTGTGCACCCACTCGTGCAGCGACTGTCAGCTGGGGGCCAAGGCATACCGTAACACATGCAACGCCCGACTGTTGAGTCAGGGCACTGACCTCTCTCCCCTTAGATTGTCAAATTTTAAAAAATGACAACATCCAACACAACAACAGCCATTCCGTGTGAATGAATCAAAATTACATCTTTTTTTGTCAAAAGAGGATGCTATGGGAGCAATTGATGGGAGGCCCTTACCTCGCAGGTGGCGAGAGCCTGTAGGATACGCAGGGGTCGAGCGCAGATGGGCCAGGAAGTCTGTACAGAATGCATGGGGAAGGGTGGACTCTCGGGGGCGGGCCCACGTGTCCAAGATCTGGTTGCACTGTGCTATCTTAAGGTCAGAGGTTATTTTAAGGGCAACGGGGGAGTATTGGGGCTTTCAAAGGAGAATGGCACGTTCATATTTGCACTTCTGAGCATTTTATTCAGACATGGGTTGATCATTGTAATGGAGTAAGAACAGAGATAAAAGATCTTTTAGGAGACTGTTAAGAGATTCGTGCAAGCAATGATAAACTGAAATACAGGGGCCAGTAGGGATGGAGGAGGACGCAACATTGGTCAAAACCCGATTCCTACTCAGAGAATCCAAGTCTGAGGCGATAACAGTAAAAACGAGTGTCTCTTCCCACCACGTAATACAATAGCTCACTATGTCACTGCACCAAGGCTGCTCTGCCCTGACTGTGGTTAGCTTTATCGTAAAGGACTTTGGAATCATTCTTAGATGGACCAGCTCTAATCGCATAGGTCTCTTCAACTGTGAGGACCAGAAAGTGAGAAAGAATATATTCTGAGTCCAAACATAGGGACCACCCTCTGGCATAAGGCAAGTCCATACTAAGCTTAGCACACCCCTGGGAGACATTTCTCAGTAGCTTGGAGCCAGAAAACTATACTTGACTCCGTTTAGCCGAAGTATTCAAGTTGCCTCAACTTTCATGAACAGACAATGAACAAACAAACAAAAACCTTGAATAAACCAATAGTTGCCAAATAGCTTTATTAATGTTTGTAATATTTCGATGGCTTCGTTGCCACATGTTTTTATTTTTTTTAATGAGTGCACACAATACAACCTAATCGAGGTAGGTCACAGAAAGAAACGCATGTCACTTAAGACGGATAAATTATAAATAAAATACTAGTCAATTGCCTACAGTATTATGGCCAAAAAAAGTTGCAATGACCCAAAATGTCTTTTAAGAATGGATGGGAACTAGGAAATCTGTTACTATAACTTATATGCTCAACTCCGCAGACACGGATAAGGTTCATGATACAATCCAAACGTAATGGGCAGAAAGGTCCCTTCTTATGATGCCGGAGACAAACACATCACATGTCATTCCAAGACGCCTTGTAGCCTAAGGACACCCACAAAATCCACATGAGAGACAGACTTTTCTTAGAAGACTTCTGCCCTCCCACCCCCCGCCCATGCCCTCGCATCTCCCCTCTTTCGGCCACTGCTGCCTGGCCAGCGCGGTGTAACTGAGGGACCCGCTGGACACTGCCGGCTCCTTAGCAAGACCACAGACCACTCTTCGTGGCCAGGTGAGCCCTGGGGAAGGGGCCCCTCGGAAACTGCGTGCTCAGCACCTGGCTGGCAGCTGCTCTCCATCACTGCCCTCCTTCTCGGTGGCTCAGGGCCTGGCTCCAGCGGCCCTGGCACTCGGCAGTGACAAATGAGTGGGCGCTGGGGAGTGACCCGCCGAGCAGGGAAAGGAGAAGAACTCCGCGTTCAGAACTGGGGCGCAGAGCATGGCGCTCACACACACCCCACTGCTCCATGAGTGTGGTGTGAGTCCCACTGCCTGGAGCTCAGAGAATCCCTGGCATCCGGTCACTCCACAGACACCCCTCTGCCACCCCCAGCGCTGCCCTCTGCTGGGTGGGCAGCACCCGCAGTGTGGAGCCACCTTTTAAAAGTCAGTGGACACGGCCCTTCAGTTCAATTCTCTGTTAAAATTAGATTCTGCTTTGCCCCACCTGCGTGGCTCAGTGGTTGAGCGTGTACCTATGAACCGGAAGGTCATGGTTCAATTCCGGGTCAGGGCACATGCCCGGGTTGGGGGCTCCATCCCGAGTGTAGGGCGTGCAGGAGGCAGCCAATCAATGATTCTCTCTCATCATTGATGTTTCTATATCTCTCTCTCTCCATCTCCCTTTCTCTCTGAAATCAACAAAAATATAATAAATAAATAAATAAATAAATAAATAAATAAATAAATAAATAAATGCCTACTTTTGCCTAGTCTTCAATTATTCAGACACCTTTACATTGGGAACTTAAGCCCCAAATGAGAGCAGAATATGATAGTCCAACATGGAAAGCCATTCTATGATGTGCTTATGGTAGTGAAATATGGATCCCCCCAAATCCAAGGCCCTCTTAGGAAAGAGGGGTGACGTGGTCTGTAGTCACAGAACTGGAAGAGCACCATCCCCAGTTCAGCTCTTGTTGGATTCGTGGCCCCCAACGCTTATGCAACAGCTGCAGATATAACACGGGAGCAGAGTTTAAAAGACAAACTTAAACTAGTTTTTATATACACAAAAAAAGAAAGAGAATAAAATGCAGGCTACCAAACGAAGGCAATGGAATGAACTCAGATTTAATTAAGCCTGCGGAACACATTTGAGTAAGCCTTCTTATCATAAATTGCCGAGGAAAATAGCTGTGGTGATAAAGACATTCAAATTTTTTTAAAGAAAAAAAAAATGACCAAATGTTAACTCAGAGGGCAAGACGAAAGTTTTAAAGAACGAGGTTGTAGGATTTTATTTGGGAGCATCAGTGCCTAAGTGGGTGTCTGTAAAGAGGTCTGCAGTCATCTTTCTAGAATAAGGCACCCGCCACCATCCCGGGAAAGGACGATGGGCAGGACACGGCTCTCCCGCACGGCCGCAGACAACTGGTCACAGGTCACTGCCCTTCTTGTCGGAGAATGTTCTAGAAGAATTGGTCTGAAATAATGCACTTCGTCTCAGAACCGTGCCATTTGATATGCTGCATATATTTACTTTTTAATTAAATTTTCTTATCACTTCAAACGGTTAATAGAGGGACATTTTGTCTGAAATGAGGCGAGGAGATAATGCAGATGTGTTTACCAGCACTATGTCCAGGCCTGGGGATGACACAACAGATGGTATTTAAGATAAGATTTTTGGTCTGCATTGACGAAACTGAAAATAAAATATCTATCGGGCACTTTTCATAAGAAAAAGAACATAAATCCTTTTCCCTCGCCCCTCCCTCCCTCCCTTCCTTCTTTCTCTTCCTCTTGTTGTTTTAATGTTGTAACTTCCTGTGTAAAGTGTCTGATGGTTGATCTGGACTATACGAGCTTTTGGCACGCTCCACTGTTCACATTTGAAACTTAGGTTTATTATTCTTTTGCAGCGACCGCGACCAAGTTCCCCCTTGAAAGCAGCTGAAGTGCTTTCCTACATTAACTCAGAACGCCCCTTGCTTAAAATGGATGCCCTTTTCTTTTTTCTATGGCTTTGAACTTTTCTCTCTATTTTTTTTATGTTTTTTAATTAAATGGATTGGGGTGGCATTAGTTACTAAGATCACATAGGTCCCAGGTGTACGTTTCTATGGTACATGATCTATGTATTGTATTGTGTGCACACCACCCAGAGTCAAGACTCCTTCCATCACCATATATGTGGTCCCCTGGACCCTTTACTACCCTCCAACCTTCTTCGCTCTGGTAACCACCGCACAGCTGTCTGAGGCCCTTTTCTTTATATCAGAAACCCTTCCAACAGCAGATAACCTTGAAGTCAGGTCACGTGGATGACATACGAATCACATGTTTACGCTGAATGCTCTAAAAAAGCCAAAGTCTTGTGATAAACATTGAGTGTGTCCAGTGAGGCCTACAGGTGACGGCTGGAGGTTACACTCTCCTCTGAGGAGCTAACACCCGGAGAGTTTATTTTCCGAACAATGGTCAGTGTGGGGCGCGTGTATGAACGCGGGCCTGTTTCTGTGTTCTGAACACATTATCACATTGGGAGACATTTATTTTGGGGGGATGACATACTTCAGGATTCTTTGCAGAAGGAAGGCCATAGGATCTTGTTGGCCTAGACATGAACAGATGTCAGTATCTTCATGGCGTTCTCTAAATGTTACATTCTGCCTCTGCCCACAGTGGAAAATCAATGTCGCTTCAGAAAAGAAATAACATTGCTAGGAAGGTACTGTGACTCTGTTCCTGATCTTGTAAGTTACTTCCACTCCGCAGTAGATATTGGTTTAAAAACCCAACAACTATGTTAAGGTTCATTTTTTTCCCTGCTCAGTGAAGAAATTAGCCAACTACAACATTTTTTTTCTTTTCTTTTTTTAATATATTTCTTTATTGATTTCAGAGAGGAAGGGAGAGGGAGAGAGAGATAGAAACATCAATGATGAGAGAGAATCATTGATCGGCTGCCTTCTGCACGCCCCCTATTGGGGGTCGAGCCCACAACCCAGGCATGTGCCCTTGGCCGGAATCGAACCTGGGACCCTTCAGTCCGCAGGCCGACGCTCTATCCACTGAGCCAAACCGGCCAGGGCCAACTACAACATTTTTATAAGGAAAATGAAAATGCGTTTTACTGCGTTGGTGTCCTGGCCACATGGTTAAGACTGAGTCATATTTCCAAGAAATATTGACAATTTGTGGTATTGATAGAAGTATCAATTGAATGAAGTATCTGGTGCTCTGCTTAGATAGCGAAAAATTTTAATACTGTTAAAAAAAATTTTAAATCACTGACTAATGGTTGGACTTCATACAGACTGAGGCTGTGCTGTGATGTATACTGTTTTCGAAGTCTCACTAAGCATATACATCTCAAAGCTTCTCCAAGGCAGGTAACTAGATGGGTTCCGAATTCTAACACTTACTGTGCCTTTTGTTCCTACAGCAGTATTCCGCACCCACATCGTCCTATGGAACGTTAAAGAATCAGTGTGTCAGGCAAAAGAAAAGCAAGTAAACCAGTGGATCCTGCAATGAAGACCTTCGTGCTACGTAAAACCTCTCCCCCCTTCCAAAAACACACTGGAGGTGGAGGCAGCGGGGCATGTGAATTCTAAAAACAAATACAAGTACCCTTCGTCCGATGGGCTTTTCTTTCTGGAAAATTCTCTCCATGCCTGACTTTGGGGACTTTCTGTCCCTTCCACTTGCCAGCTGGGGTGGTAGCGCGCCTGCCTGGCTGTCTCTCTCCCCGGGAGGCTGTGCAGCGAGGAATCCAGCAGCCCGGGTCCTTGTCGCCAGGGCAGTCACTAACTGGTTAAGCGGCGTGGCCCTCGGACGGCCGCCTCCATCCCCCAGAGCAGTCTCCCTCCCCCCAGGCCCCTCCCCAGGCCCCAACTTCCTCCTCCAACGCGGAGCGCCCGCCCCCAGCCCAGCTCGCCGCAATCCTGCCACGGCATTGCCCACGAGCCGACGCGGCCAAGAACCCCTGCACTTTGGGGGGGCGGGGAGGGGGATCAAATGCTTCTGCTCTGCGCCACGAAGCCCTAGCCCAGACGGACCCCGGCGCCCCGCGCTCCGGCGGCCCAGCGCCGGCAGGTGCGGGCGGCCCGGCGCGCAGCGGGTTAAAGGCATCCTCGCAGCCATTAGAGGGAAAAGTTGCGGCGCGGCGAGCCCGGCGAGGTCCTCCGCCCGCCCCGGCCCCTCTCCACTTCCCGGGCTGGCGCGGCGTGGAGGGAGGGCGGTGATCACGCAAGCCCGAGCCGCGGCTGACGTGGGCCGAGCCGCCGGGGCGCGGGACGCAGCAGCCAGGCGGGGAGACACCGCGCGGCCGCCGGCTCCGCGCGCCCGGGCTCCCCAACCCCCGCGCCGGCTGCAGCCTCCGCCGGCGGCGCCCGCTCCGCTCCGCTCGCCCCGCACGCCGGTCCCGCCCAGCCCAGCCCAGCCCGCAGCGGGATGCGCGCAGCCTCGCGCGCCGGGCTCTGAGCTCGCCGGGGCGCCTGCGTTCCTTCCTTTCGGGGCTGCGGGCTGCGGGCTCCACGGATGTGACCCCCCCCCCTTTTTTTTTTTCTTTCCTTTTTTTTTTTTTTTTTTTTTGTGGAAGATGGGGATCTTCCTGGCGTGGGTCGGGTTTGCCTTTTCTGTGCTCTACGTGCACCAGGGGGTTTCTTCTCAAGGTAAGTCCGGGCTCCTTGGTAAACATGCATTCGCTTGTGGCGTGTGTGCGTGTGTGTGTGTGTGTGTGTGTGTGGTGTGTGTCCAGGCAGATGTGAGATTCCTGGCAAGGAACACTGGAATCATCGCGTTCTGTTGGGCATTTTTTTTTTCCTTTAAAGTTGATTAAACGGTAGGGATGCTAGATCTGAGAGCAAATCTATTTGGTGCCTGGCAGCGAGGTGGGTCGCTCGGTGAGCAGAAACACAGGGGTGTGTGTGTGTGTGTGTGTGTGTGTGTGTGTGTGTGTGCCTCCTGTGTGCATGCATAAGGTAACCGCTCATGCATGCATAACCATGGCCAGCAAACGGGGGCTCCCCGAGGCCAGTCCTCCTGCTCCGTGGAGGCAGGTGGGCTTATAGTTTCCTTTTGTCTGGGTCCGGGTGACTTCGCGTGCATGTGTGTGTCAGAGGACAGACCCCTCGGAGGGTCCGTGAAAGGCACCACTTGCATTCCAAGCGGCGCGGCTGCAGCCTGCGGAATCCGGCGGTTCGCGACCCCGCGCTCTGCGGGCCGGTTTCAGCACCACGAACAGAGCTCACCGCGGGGCCCGAAGCCCGCAGCCCTTCGGAGGCAGAAATGCCACCTCCTCCTTCCCCCATCAGCGTCTCCCATTTACTCTGAGTATAAATGCACTTCCCTGTCAATGGAAATCGTTGGGGGTGTCATGAAATGGTGAAAAGGGACGCTGATGGTGTCTCTCCTTAAAAAGTGGGGGGCGTGGGGGATGTGCATTCACCCCGAGCCAGTCCTGCAGCCCCTGGCCCCCCCTCTCCATGCGTGTGCGCTGTATCTGCACACACTGCCAGCCCCAGACCTCTCTGACACTACTTTTGGGGACCCATCAGCTCTTCCCAAGGTGTCCCTCAGACAAGATAACACACCAGCTGAAGCATGCACCTTAAAGACATGCCTTGGGGAGGGACGGAGCATCTTATCTTTGTGAGTTTTGCTCTGATTCCATGAATCTTGCAAACTAGCAGGGTCGAGGTTGGTCATGGAAAGACTGGGGAGGGGAGGGGGGAATCTTTCTAGTGTCTTCGCAACAACCCCGGCGTCCAGGTGTGGGATCCGTCCCTCCGGGGATGGGTGGCAATTGACAGCACAGGGCTTGACGGGAACACCCGTGAAGGTGAATTTGGAGAGAAAGGAGCCCCTAGAGCTTAGGAAGTGAGTGGCTTGCTCCAGTGCCGAAGCACAGTTGCTAATTGCTTTTGACAAATCAGGAATGTGCGTTGTGGCCGGCAGCCACGATCCGTTCTCAACACACGAAGCGTCCAGTTACCATAGATGGTTTGGAAACTTAGGGGCAAGAGGCCATCCTCACCCGTCCACTGGACAGGTGTGTCTGACGTGCACCTTGGTAACCCTGGGGCCTGCAGTCGGACGGAAGGCTGGCTTTGCTGCTAACGGAGCAGCCTGGCTACCAGAGGGCGTTACTGGCAAGCTCCTTAGGCTTCCCATTACCCCGGCTTGATGGACGGCAGAGTGATTTGGGCCGGGCACCAAAAATAAGACAGGCAAGAGGCAACGGAGCGGGGGCGGGGAGCCAGGCAAAGTGCAGGATGTCATAGAGGGGTGTTTGTTCTGGATTTTTTTTTTTCAAGCCAAGAAAAATGGAGCTATCCCTTAAGGAAAGCGAGCTGGCAAGCGTGCTGTGGGTCTTCTAAAAGGATGCGTTTCTGTTTTACAGCAAAATTCACTGAGTTTCCACGCAACGTGACGGCCACCGAGGGGCAGAATGTGGAGATGTCGTGCGCTTTCCAGAGCGGCTCGGCCTCCGTGTACCTGGAGATCCAGTGGTGGTTCCTGCGGGGCCCCGAGGGCCTGGAGCCCGCGGCCGAGGTGGCTGGCGCCCAGGTAGAGGATCTGGGTGGCCCGCACGCCCGCTGCGTCTGTCCCTCTCATTCCCTGGGCCCTCTGGGTGTCCGAGCCCCTGTGCCTGGGTGTCCCTTGGGAACCGCCGGCTCTCTTGGCCGGAGGGAGGCCCAGGGACGCCAGGGGTGAGCTCCACGCGTCCTGGAGACTCTAGTTGGACACCAAGGAGGCAGTCTTGGGAGTCTGTCTGGTTCAAACTGGGAATGGCCTCCTCCTGTCAGTACCGGTTCTTGCCAAGATGTGTGTGATGGCACCTCAGTGTTGATCTGTCCCGGGCCACTCGGGACACTCGCTGTCCCATCTCAGGAACCTTGGGGTGGGGTGGGGTGGGGAACTCTGTGGCTGTCTCTATCCCCCGCCCCCACGTCTGTGATTGGCAGAAGAGGTTCCTGAGAGAGGGGGGAGACAGAAGGGGGCGGGGTAACAGGGAGGAGGGGCCTAGGAGGAGAGGGGGCGGGTGCAGAAGAAGGGAGTGAGGAGGGGGCCGGAGGCCACTGGAGACTAGAGGGAAGAGAAGGGGAGGGGGACGGGGTGGGCGGGGCGCTGCAGGATGTGGGGAGAGGGAGGAGAGAGGGAGGAGCGCCGAGAAAGGAGGGGAGAGGAAAAGGGAAAGGAGGGGGAGGAGAGACAGGAAGGAAAAGGGGGTCGGAGCGCAGGTTGGAGACAGAGTTCAGCCAAAGAGGCAGCAGACGGGTCGGGGGGGTCGGGATGAGAAGAAGAAAACCTGTCCCTGAGACCGAGGGAGGGAGGGGACGCAGTCCGGGCAAAGACGCGGAGTCTGGTCCCCGCAAACTTCCACCCACACGCGCGCCCGCGCCACCCTCACAGCCCTCTGGGCACCGCGCGTCCGGGGCGCATCCGAGCGCGCGAGCGGGCAGCGCCCCCGCGCGGCCGAGGCCTGACTCGCAGCCCGGGGGGGCGGGGGGCGGGGGGCGGAGGGCGGAGGCCGCGCTCCTCTCTCTTCCCCAAACCGGCCCCCGCCGCCGAGATGCTGGGGCAGCGACGGTGGCCGCGCGGCTGCGGGTCCGGCCGGGACCCTCGGGCGCCCGGCTGAGCTCCGTCTCCTTCTCCCGCAGGCAGAGCTGCTGCCCGACCGAGACCCCGACAACGACGGGACCAAGATCAGTGTGAGTGTCGGGGACGGGCGGCAGGGGGCGCGCGCCTCCGTGCGCGGCCAGGCAGGCCCCGGGGAAATAGCGCATTTTAGGTTTTCCGCGGGTCCTGCTGAGAAGCCTTTATTATTGTCTCTGGAAAGGGCACTCCCGCAAACGGGGCGAAAGCCGGTGTGCCTGCCTCTCTGGGCGCATAAAGCGGGAGCCGATTTAGAGCTGGCACGTGAACGTGGTGGTTTTTTTTAATCACCAAGTGTTGAAGCGGTTACTGGAGAGTCGGGTTGCCATCACCAGAGGTGTGTGGTGCTGCTTTGCTTCCTGCTTTCTAACCCGTTACAAACTGCAAGAGCAGAGAGCTGCTTGCTGCTGTCTATTCACAACCAGGGAGATGAGGATGGTGCTTTCGCAGGAAATGGTGCTAGGACAGGAAATCAGATAAATACAAAATCAAAAGCCCAAACAAACACAAAAACGTAATTGAAGAGGTTAACCCGTGAAATATAGAGAGAGATTTCTACGTTACCGGTTCTTACTTTTCATAATTGTGTGTGAAACATTCTGAATGTCTTATGAAATCCGTCATCATCTAATCATGGATAGTATGTAATGTCTATTAAATCTAGCTGTTTTGATAAAGATGTTTAGGGATATATATTACATATTATTATTATGTAATATATATAATTGTTATTATTATTATTATGATCTCTGAATGCATAATAATCTGGCCACTCAGTGTATAGCCTATATAATAAAAGGCTAATATGCAAATTGTCTCCTTTACCAGCAGGCAGGCCGGCCAACCGCCCATGTCCCCTCCCCCTGGCCAGGCTGGCCGGACCACCCATGCACGAATTCATGCACCAGGCCTCTAATATATATATATATACTGAGTGGCCAGATTATTATGCATTCAGAGATCATAATAATCTGGCCACTCAGTGTATATACTCTTGCTATTAATCTGGCCTAAAAATTATTAGAAGAAATGAGTGCCAATTTCAATTCTGAAAAGTAAAGCAGTGTTAAAAGTTCCTGTAGCATAGAAACCCCATGATGGCCGGGGGTGTACGCTGAGCCACAGACTTCAGGTGATATTAGTCTGCACCCTGAGTCACGCCACCCCATGACTGTAGGTCAGAGTGTCCCAAAAAAATTGAGAAGAAAAATCATTAATATCCAAGTCTATTTTGTCGGTACCTTTCATTGTCATTCCATGTGGGGATAAGAGCTCATTCTCCGTTAAAGTTGCTGGTGGTCACAGCCCCCACAGAATATTTCTGGAATCTCTCAGAGTTGGGGCCCAACATGAAGAGAAGAGGCTCTAGACTTGACCTCATCAGGCTCATGCTTCCTTCAGCTGAGCTAACCAGGCAGCGGCCAACCCCAGGATTGGAAAATAGCAGAGCTGTTACCAGCACCTGTGGCTCGTGGGGTCGGGTGCTGGCTGGATTGAACTAATTAGCTCACGACTGGTGAAGCCAGTTGGGGTAGACAAGTGGTCGGCAAACTCATTAGCCAACAGAGCCAAATATCAACAGTACAACGATTGAAATTTCTCTTGAGAGCCAAATTTTTTAAACTTAAACTGCACTTCTTTGAAGCCACTTCTTCAAAATAGACTCACCCAGGCCGTGGTATTTTGTGGAAGAGCCACACTCAAGGGGCCAAAGAGCCACATGTGGTTCGCGGGCCGCAGTTTGCCGACCATGGGGGTAGACTAAGATAAGCACAGCCTTGGGGTTTCATGGTTGAGCCCACAGGAAGCTCTCTGTCATTTCCCAACACGAGCAAGCTCGGGACAGAGTATGGGGACCCGGGCATTTGATGTGGCCCCTGATTTATTGTTTTCCCTGCCATTTTTCAGACAGTGAAAGTCCAAGGCAATGACATCTCCCACAAGCTTCAGATCTCCAAGGTGAGGAGAAAGGATGAAGGCTTGTATGAGTGCAGGGTGACGGATGCCAACTACGGAGCGCTGCAGGAGCACAAGGC